>NC_090942.1:205170200-205473230 GCF_040807025.1 Struthio camelus
TCCAACAAGGACATGCAGATCTTCTGTTACAAGGCCTAGAAAGGTTAAAGCAAAGTGGATTCTTACTGTTATTTTCATAACTGACAGTCAGCTTTCCTTTTTATGATGATCTCATGGATTATAGCAACATAACCAGTAAGGACAGTGCAAGTGGTATTCATCATTGGGTCAGAACTTCATGCTAATTGTTTTCATCCGTCTCTCAAAGAAAATAGATAGAAAACAGAAAGAGATACAATTGTCCTATTTCCACTTTCACAGCTTCCTGAAACTTACCATTTGTTGTTGTATTTTGAAATATTATGCAATTATCTCAGAACTAGAAGGCAATATAACAACAGAAGGTTGTATAGATATTATACAAATAACAAATATGATACTAAGTTAATAATTCAGACTGATGAAAGTTGCCCAAAACTTGACTTTTAAAAGTGAATAAGCAAATATATACCTCACGGTCCTGCAGTATCGCCAGGAAATACTGTTTATTTCCGTAGTGCTATCATCAGCTGTGTTCTGGGTATCCCAAAATAAAAGCACACATCCAGTGGCATATGACTGGAAATTAGAGACTAGGCCTGTGCTATGGAAAGAGAAATGGTTGTGTAAAGAATTAGATCAGTATGACTCATTGAGAACATTGGTTTTGAGGAATGTTAATAGTACTATTGTGGCATCAAGCTGGCTGCTATGGTTAAGATTGCACTTGGAATTTCCATTATAAATCCTATTTTCAAGGGTTTATAACTTGGCTGTACTATAAATTCAATCACAGCTGAAATTCAACATACACAGTCTCATCATTGGAAGCAAAAGGTTTTTCAAAGAAAAATCCTTTTGGTTGTTTGCAGTCAACCGAATGAAAAAAAAAAAAAAAAAAGAATCATTAAGGGAGAGCTGACACTTTTTTGCCCTCCTGTAAATTACAAATGGCCTCTGAATTTAAGCTCAAGATTTCATAGGTCATTAATCTAGAATGGGCAATTCTATCTCTTGGTATATTGAAACAAAACTCATTAAAAACACTTAAGCTGTTTCCCTGGAAAAGCTACTAGACAGTATATGCAATAACTTCTCCAAAGTTTCAGCATAAGTTTTGATATTCAGACAAAGGATCAAATTTTGGTATTCACACAGGCTGGCAGAATTTCCATTAATTTCTGAGTGAGTAACAGCACCCATTTTCCAGCATGCAGTTGTCTCCAAGTACATTTGGCAAACCATCCTATCGGCAACAGAAGGGATGTTGCCACGGTGGGTCGGCAATCCAGATTTCCAAAAGTCAGCTCAGTTGCATTCATGTGATCAGACTCTTAACTGTGCCAAAGGCTTCGTGTAATCCCTGCACTTCCTAAACAGATCAATAACAAGAGCTCTGTAAAAAGCTGCAAAACCAAGCAGGCTGCCTTTACTAGCAGCCATTTAAGACACGGTCAAAGCCTCCTAGCTGTGAAACAGGGTAGAATACACCCAAACAAGATGTTTTGCTCTTCTACTACTTATCTGGACTCTCGCCAACTCCCCTCCTCTCCCATATTCACACAGCTAGTTAATAACGAGCATTTTAAGTCAATCGTTAACGCTATGTTTTCAGTTCCCTAAGCATGTACTTTCTGCACCTCATTTGAGAAAAGAGCTCCATTTCTACTGGTTTCCGGGAGACACGCTTTTCAGCTCGTCTTTGGGCTGAAGCCTGTTTCTACAGACTTTATACATAAGGAAAAGAACAGGAATACATTAAATGACAATGGGCTTGAGCGCTCTGAATATGTAATATGCTGCACAAGGAAGAGTCATTGCTTACCAACTAATGCACAGACCAGCAAAGAGGAAAACCTCTGCCCACCCACAGGGCTGATGTGAAATCAGAGGAGTCCCTGTGCCTTTCACTTGTTGTATTTTTGAAGCAGGGAAAACAGAAAGCATCTGAGACTTCAAGTATTTGTAAAATGACGACTTTGGAAGGATGGTGCTGGAGAGGCGGGAAGGAATCACCAACACAGCACAGTGCAGCTCTGTGCAAGCAAGCCCAACCCAGCACTACCATCATGAGCTGAACTGCAGAGCCCTGCGAAGGTGCAGTTGCCCTGGCTCCTGTCCGCCAGCAGGCTCACGCCAGGCTAGATCTGGCAACAGAGCCCAGCTTTGTGATGTGTAGTCATACGAATGATTAACACTCAGGACTGCAGGAAAAAATAAATTGTTCACTTTGGAGCCTGGGAAAAAACCTTCGTCTCAGGTAAGTGGCTTTTATTTCAGATCAAGCTGTCTACTCATTCCTAGTCTAAACTTTAATGTTAATAGTAGTGGTTTGCAGGGTTAATAACGCTTTATTGATAGAGGTTGCAACTTAATTGGAAACTTCTATGTGAATGTTTCTAAATGAGAGGAATTAATTGCACCTGTGAAAATTTGATGGGCGTCTTGTCAGGTGTCCATCTGGGCTGTAAGTATTTCCCCAAAGCTACTGAGTTAATAAGCTTCTTAATTTCATTGGAGAAGATTTTGACTCATTAACTTTCCTCACCTGCTTCTGTCTAGACTTGTCAAAAGAATTTCACATGAATATCAGATCACCTCACTGCATCTGAAATACATAGTTACTGCTAATAACTAGATCCCAGGCCCTTGAGACAAAATGTATAAAACCTTAAATAATGACTTTGATCTTCAAATTCAGAATGTTCTCTGTTAAATTCAGAATGTTCTTTCTTCTTTTTTTTCCCCTTCTAATAAAACATATTTTGGCTAATGAGCAAGGCCAACTTATCTTGGCCTGGTAAGAAGTGAGCACCCAGCACCTGCTGGAGCCAGTGAGAACCGAAGGCAGCCAGATCGGCAGCGGGTGCTCAGCCTCTTGCAGGGACAGGCCTGAGAGCTGGGACATTTGGCTCCCAAGGGGTCTCAGTTTGCAGCTTGGATGCTGAATTAATCTTTCTACTTTAAATGATCCCACTGAAATCAAATCACTCAAAATGGTTAGCCTTTTTCCTGCATTAAAATGATCATAAGGGACGTTTGCTAGGTTAAACAGCATATTATGGCTGGCGGATCCTCCACTTCATCTCTCTTCCTGTTTGGAAGTGATAATTCTCTCCATACATTATAAGGCAGTACAGTAAAGCCAAAAGCTCCCCACCTACAACTATGTGAAAGTCTGTTTGAGGGGAACTTAATGACCCCTTTAAAAAAGCAATGAGGAGGAAAACATGTGAGTGGCAGTTTGTGGGAAAACTGAGGAGCTTAATGCTGAAACTTGTATATCCAGGAACATAGTGAAAGATTGCAATAGTCTCCCCTTGCATATGAGATAATAAATAAGGACAAGCAGCAAATATTGTTTTCAGTGTCTGTGCCAGTAAAAACTGCCCTGTAAGGAGTTTGCTATAATCTCATTACCCCAAATCTCAGACCTTTGCTGCTCTTCAGAACTTCAAACAGAGCAGAGTGCATCGAAGCAAACGCTACTGTGCAATATAATAAACTTCAGAGTAAGGCAAAGAGGCAAGGGGAAAGTGTAGCTGCTGTTCCTCCCCCTGCCTGGGACTGGCCTGCGCACTCGTGCCTGGACAGCAAGGCATCAACGGCTGCGCTGAAGCAGGGAGCCCGGGAGCCATCAGAGCAGAAGGAGAAGAGCAAAGCCTGGTGTTAGCCCAACATTCAAGCACTTAGGAGTGAGATGACCCAGACTTCAGCACATTAAGTGATTCATCCAGTGATTATCTAAAGCAAAGTGTGTTTGCAGCCCACTTTTGCATTTGCAGCAAAGTGCATTTGCGTGAATGCAAACCCTGCGTCCCTCACTCCCAGCCCAGTGCTGCAGATGCATCACCAGCATCGTAAGACGAAAAAGGAAAGGATTCAATGTGGGTCTCCACTTTTCTAGAAACACCTTGCTGCTACCAAGAGAACAGAAGAAATGGGAGACGGCAGGTGTCTTTTTAGTCTGAAAGGAAGCAAGAGATAAGTAAGTAGATGATGAATACTGTGTAAACGTGAAACTTTGCAAAGTGAAACCAAAGTTAAACCATCAGTCATTAGCAAGTAAAGTACAGTCACAGGTTGAGACTCTATAAGGCAGAATATTTCTGCTTATTTAGGCTCCCAGTCCACCACTTCCATACAGTGAAATCAAGTCCTAGCAAGCATAGCGCCTCATACTCAACTGGTTCAGCTCTCATAACAGCCTTCAAAACCAGCGAACCGGATCTTACAAGCAGTGTAGATCACAGTTTTCTGGACAAGAATGCCCCCATGCTGCAGAGGTTCAAGTGGCGGAGCACAGAAAGCCATCAGAGAACGTCAAGTGCACAGAAGTGTGTTTATGGGTGTTTGGAAACAAAACTGCCTCATTTTCTTCAAACTGAAAATGCCAAGAGTCTGTTGGTAGGAAGAAACATGAGAATGCACCTGGACTTCTTCCATCCTAAAGCAGAAGAGGAAATATTTAGGAAGCAAATCTATGTACCGAGCCACACTGAGAGCTGAGCCTCAGGAGTCCGCTCAGGATTTTCCCAACAGGGACACATGCAGCTTTAGTAAAAGGCAAACTCCAAAGCCAGCCCCAGCTGACATGGCCCACCAGCCACGAGATACCAGGACCTTCAGAGGTGCCCAGATGACGAAGCTGGGGAGAGGTGGCTGCACAGAGGGCGATCGCAGCATGTGGCTGTGCTCTGTAATCAGCCCCTTCAGTCAGGGGCACCCACCAAATTTCTGAACTGGTAGACTGGTAGGAGAGAAGAGGCTTTGCTTAGTCAGAGGACTGCTTCTACAGGCTGAAGCATTAACAAGGGAGGGATGAAGGATCATCTCTAGAGCATGCAGGTCGGTATCACGCGTCTTCACTTCCTCACTGCTCCTTCCCTGCTCGCGATGCAGCCCAGTGAAGGAGAACGTTCCCAACCTGCAGAGCGGTGAAAGAGAGTTTCTTCTTCTGAACCTATCCAGGTACATAATTCTCCTCAAATTAGTTCAGTGGCAACACATAAGAAGTATACTGCTAATCCACATAAACAAGGCAGTCAGGAAAAAAGAAAGAAAGGAAGACTGAGTTTTCCAGTTGCTTAGACAAAAAATCATGGAGTTGCTTCTCTTTAAGCTCTAACACTTTGTGTTGGGTACATTTTAGAATTCCTCTATAATCAGAAATAGTCAAGGAGATGCTTCTGAAGGACTTTAAAAGACATTTTGCTATTTTCTCAGGGTAATTAAATAAAAATGATATCATGCCATACCCAAAACTAGACAGAAGGAATTTGGCTATTTATATGGGTGGCTGTAAAATAAACCATTAGAAAATGAATCAGAATTGTCCTTTCTGTTACAGAGAACGTAGATGTGGTAAATCTATCTATATTTGAACGGTAATGAAAAAAACTGTTACACATGAAAAATAAATGATTAAAATAATGCAGTCCCAATCCAGCTGCATGTTCTACCACTGCTGTAGCAGCTATGTTTCTGTGGGTTGCCCCACTGGATGCGGTTTTTACTACCTTGTAGGAACACAGTAATATGCATGCTTAAACGATATGCTAGATAAGTGCCACAACTCAGAAACATGAAAGTTTGCCCATAATTTTTAATTGCATAAGGATTTTTTTTATATAGAAAACCACTAGTCTCTTTCAATTTGTAAAGATAAGGCAAACAAGGGAAAGTAAAATTTAATTAAACCTAATTCAAACCTATTTCCTCTCTCTCAGTGGAAAAGCCTTATCTACAAGGCCCCAGCTGGCAGATATACTGAGAGGGGCATATTCGGTGTGGTTTATGTGAAGCAGATATTAGATTAAATGCATAAACTATTCATACAGCAGAGACTAGAGTCCAGATCTTTCAAGTGAGAACACTAGACCCACATGCATTCACTTTCTTGCTCTCTAATCCAATGATTCGTTTTCACGTACAGTTGAAAAATCCTGTATTTGGTGCAAAGAGGAGACGCAGTCTGAATTTCCTGAGGCAAGGAGAGGTTTGGCCTTGGTCTTCCGCATGTCAGAAAGAGCCTCTCTTCTCACTAGTGGGTTTTAAAATAAAGGTTTGATCCTTGCTCCTTTTTTTTCTTTTTTCTTTTCCTTCCCACCCTCCCTTCCCCCCAGTACTAACCTTCAGGAAAACCTCCAACTATAAGACTGAAGTTGCTTCCCACCTTCCCATGGAATTTGCCTCTGGTGCTTCCCAATAGCTCTGAGAAAACCCAATAGCTCTGAGAAAAGATCTAAGTCCTGGAGAGGAAAATTACTTAATACACCTCTCCATCTGAAGTGACCTTCAACTGGCATGGCTAACTGCTGGCCCTTGCTACTTCTATTCTTAGGTTTTTAAATCTTCTCCTAACTCTTCTCTCAAATCTTCTCACCTTGCAAGGAGGTTGGCCTCTACCTGGGGTTCTGGATTCTAATGCCAAGACTCGTTAGCTAAAAGTTAACCACAAAACACTCCACATCATGATGCAGAAGTCCATTTTGGCATCTGCCCCAGCATCCTTCTAGACTGTAGAATGTGACCATCCTCCGAGGGAATCTGTGTGAGGTTTTGTCATGGGGAGAGCGTGTGAGGTGGTCATGAGTACAAAAACAAACCCTTCAGTAACACAGAATTTACTTCCCTGGCAGGACAGGTGTAGCTGGACAGCCATTCCTGTTTGACAACCCCACCCCTACCCCTGACTCCAAGGCTATTTAGCCCCACAAATTTATTTAGAGCAGTCCAGCACCACTAACCCTGGGGCAGAGGACTCTCATTCTGATGAGTGAACATGCTGCTTCCATGGCTAGTAGCTTGGCTCCTACGGGTAAGGATTCCTCCCCTTGGGCTTCACACAGAATCACACAGAATGGTTGAGGCTGGAAGGGATCATCTAGTCCAATCCCCCTGCTCAAGCAGGATCACCTAGAGTACATTGCCCAGGACCATGTTCAGATGGCCATGGGTGGAGACTCCACAACCTCTCTGGGCAACCTCCTTCACTTCTGCATGGTGCTGACACTGCATGTGCTGTGTCCTCCCGACTCATGTCTAGGGCCATTGTCTTAACTAATTATTTTTCCGTAATTTCTCAGTACAGCCCCCAATGGCTTCACTAGTCACATAGCCCAAGGTCAGTTAGCACTTGCCACCATGGTTTTCATCAGCCTCTGTCTCCCACCAAAACGTTGGAAAAACAACAAAATTACCTTTGTTATCCAGCTTGTACAGGATTAATTGGGTCTGTGCTGTCTGGGCAAATGCAGCCAGGTCTCACAATATGGGCTCAGTGACCCACCAGGCAAGCAGGAGATGCGCTGTAAAGGGCTTGCTGGCTCATATTGATAATCAGAAGGCTGATTCTGCAGCTGAAGTACCTTTTACAAATGGATCAGCACACAGGTCATGATATCAAAAAGTGACATTGCAAGAATCAAAAAGGGAGAAAGAAGCTTTTAATCATCTCTCCTCAGTCAGGCCCCTTCTGAAAACCTTCCACATCACACCAAGAACTTAGGCCTTTAAAAATGAACCGTACAGCCATGTCTACTTCAAGGTGAAGGAACTGGAGAATCTTTTCACCGCAGGACTTGTCCTCACCATCTTCTCTCCGTGGTTCTCTGCCCAAGTCTAGATCAGATCATATGCTTTCTAGGACAGACACCAGGTCAGAAATTATTTTTTGTTTTTCTTTATTAAATTTCACTATGAAAGAACCAGTACATTGTTGGTTCTTTATAAATAACAGGCAGGGAATTTGACCTTGTATGTCCTAACTGTGATAAAATTCCAGATAACTTTAGCAAGGCACTCTGTAGAGTAAGTATTATAGCATGAGGATCAAAATATGTAGTGAAAATATGAATCGGTTTGACTAATGATCACACAGTAAGGTGTAAATTAAATCTGAGTTTGTGGAGGGAATGGAATGAATATTCAATTTACTTCATGCAATCCAGTAAATAAGTGGTAACAAAAACTTAATTACATATTTCTACAGTTTACTTCAGCACCTTCTTCCCTCATACTTCTGGACACGCTGCAATAGTTAAACACTCATGTTACAACTGTGAATACATTTCTGTAATCCGTCAGTATTCCTAGCTATCTAAAGAAAAAGTCCAGACTAGCAGACAACCTTACAGAAATAAGGAGTCCTATGGGAGCCTTGTGGTTTAGAGGGAGGACTTCACCAGATGTTAAACTCATTAAATGAATCTTAATTTTGGTTCACATAACATCATCCCAACACATGAGTGTTTATTCAGCATCCATTTGGGACAAAAAATGCTCTTAAGCTGACTTCAAATCTCCATACTTCTTTAAGTTTATTTTTCTGTCCATCCACTGAGGACTTCCCTGTCTCTGAGTATTTCAGGCTCTGATCGGTTACATGCACTCAGAAGTGGTCTCTGTTTGGCTTCTCTTCATCCAACCTGATCTAGTCCATTCAATTCAGCTGCAGGCTAGTAGCTACACCTGCATCTACTGCAGTCTTAGCCTGAGAGCTGCAGACCTTCTCCAGACCTTTCTGGAGTAATCTGTGTGTCTAATGCCAGAAAACCAGGTAAGGCAGGCCTCAAATGGGTTAAAAGAACTGATCGCACCCAAGCACACAGGCTTCTACCACCCCTGTAGGAAGCAGCACCGACTCAGTCCCATCAAAGGAGCATGATGTGGTCTCACAATAACTCAGCCAAGTAAAAACAGGACAGTTGAGCTGATTACAAAATCTCATTTAGCATTTTAAAGCAGTTTTTCCCACATTATTTGTCCAGCCTGCCAGAAACTACAGGAAGCCCAAATCAGTTAGAACAAGGTGTTCGGCACGTAAGGTAAGGCAGGAGAGCAAGAGCAATTTAGTCTATATCCAAAATAGGTCAAACAATTCAGTGGAAGGTAGAGGAATAAAAAGAGGGACATTTTAAAGCAAGTTGGAGATCTTTGCAAAGCTCTTCCTGCATTTATTTTTCTTACTACCAGCACGTCACCCTTCCTGAAGAAGCAGTTGGATGTTTTTTGCCACTCTGACCAGTACTGAGTGTGTGCTCTTTGTATTTAGCACAGTTATTAGCACAGAGAGCTTGGTAAAATTTCCTTTTGTATATGCATTTGACATACTAGGAAGTATCCCTCCAGCTCCAGAGTTTCTCACTTATACGCAGACTGTGTGGTCCCAGCAGCATCGGGGAACTGAGACCACAGTCTGCAGGAAGGTATGAGCTTGCCTTGCGTAGAAAAGTGCACTTAAATCCACTTCTCCTGTGCTGCCTAACAGTTCTAATAAAAGAAATCACAACAGCACATTTGATTTCACTAAAAGGATGAAGTAGGAGAATCTGGAGACTTTCACCCTCTGCTCCAGCACTGCTAGGTAATACACTGTGCAACACTTCATTCTTCTGGTTGAGCAGCACTTCTAACTCAGGGGATTTGCCAGCCCCCAAATTACATTACATCCAACAGTAAAATTCCAGTGGGACTTTGAAAGCAGAAAGGAGGAGTATAAAAAACAATTTCTCAGAGGACTTATCCATCACTGCTAATCTCACAACCATTTTAAAGTCTCAGCGTGACACTGGAAAATGCCCAAGACACCATGGGTTACAACTGCCTTCAATGGCATGGTTTCAATGAAACACAGGTGTACTAAAGTAAAAGGGAGTTTGACAAAGGAGCGCTAAACTTACAGGAGTTTTTGAAATTGAAAGGATAACTTAAGTCATCCTTTTTTGTTTAACTACCTAATCAGATAGATTTTTTTCATGATCTGATTTGTGCTAACATTAAGGTTGAACTTAAGATTCACATCTCGTAGCTCCTCATTTTATCATATTAGTGCTCAGATGAGATACAGCAGCCCATCCTTTTTCTAAATGGTAGCCTGCAGGATTCCTTTATGAAGTGGGTTAAAAAAGACCTTTGGTACTTTTTTAATAGATAGCCTTTATTATTTACAGACTTTAGAGTGACAAAAAAGATTCACTGCAGAGCTAAAGCAAGCTGACAAGTCATATTCAAGTTGTGTCTAATAGATAAAGAGACACTGCAGTACAATAGACTTTAAATATTTCTGCAGCTCTATTTTTCAACCCTTTTTTAATACATGAGGATTTTGCCATCCTCTTTTGCTGGACTTCTTGATCATAAGAGGGATATGTTCTGGGACAATTCCTTTCCTGGAGCCCATGTGCTGCTCATTTAAACTGTGGGAGATGTGATTTGACTTTCTAGTATCAAGGTGTTTTAAAACCAGTGAGAAGGAGGAGGGGAAAAAAAAAAAGCATGTTGTGAGAAATTCCCATCTCCTCACAGTTAACAAAGCAAGAACAAAGGGGGTTTTGCAGGTTTATTTTCTATTGAAACCTAATGTACTGCAAGTCCAGTCACAATCGATGTTATTTTAATATGATGCAATGTGTCATCCAACTGACTAAGACTAAATATTGGACAATTGATTCTAGGACATTTTTCCAAGTATTCCTCTTTTCATCAGAAGTAAGAAAATCTGTGGCTGATTCTATGCCACCAAGGGTTATGAAGTTTTCTGGTCATTAGCTGCAATTAACTGTATAACTGTGTAGTTTGCTGTTTCATGTTTGCCAGCAGGCTAATGCTGGTTTATCTGAAGTAGAGATGGTGGTGTGGGGGGCTGAATTGCTGATAGATAAATCTTTTCATAAGTCTTTGTTAAACAGTTGTCATTTATTCACTTGTACAATTCTTGGGATGCTGTAGATCCAGCTAAACAAAAATGTGATACTTTTCCATCTTCACATAAGCCAGAGAATAAGAATAAGCACTATTATCCCTTTCAGTGCTTGCATACAAAAATTAGGGTGCGCACTGCTAACTGAAAGAGGATCCTTATTGAAGGATCCTTATTGCAGTACTACCTGAAAACCTCTGCCAAGATCCTAGTCCTGCTGAGTGAGGTCCTGATCAAAGGAAGAAATAAAACCTAACCTTTAAGCACCCACAGCCCAGACAAGGACTGGAGGACAAATTGGTGCCAGAAAGTGGATGGAGTTGCTCGGTGTGATGGTGAAGTGGAACATGATCCTTTCAATTCTGTACCCAGGATTATGCTTCCTTCCAAAAATATACCATTGGTTCTCTTATAGTGACTTCTTATTCATTGAATACGAAGGATAACACCTGCAAATATGTCCCTTTAACTAAGGCTCTTAAGTCCCTTTTACAGAGATGACTTTCAGTGACGCCTGTGGCAGACTACTACCTGCCCGAGTCACTGAGACAGTTTAGACATTTTTCCCCAAATGCTTAACTAACCCAAGAGGAGGTACAACACTGGCATTGCAGCCTCTGCACCTTTCTCTTCAGCACAGGTCCTGCTTCGCTCACAGAGGACAACAGACCAGGCTGAGGAAGGACGTGTGTCTTCGACAGCCTTTCTGCGTGTAGTGTCCAGGGAAGGCTGTCAGTAAAACCTGTCTGAAGCACTGTGGTAACAGTAAGGCAGCACCAACCAAGCCCCAACTTTTCAGCAAAAACTCGTAATATTTGTGCAGTCTCAGGGTTCATCTATTGAATGTGATAGGAAATAGATTTACATTTGTGTAGAGACTTAAATAAAAGAGACGACAGACAGCAAACGCCAAATGCTGTTTGCATTATTTAAAGAAACACACATACCTGACTTTCTAAGACAAAGAGATCACAGCTGAGTGGTCAATTATTTCTGCTTGTTACCCGGGGCAGGTTCTGAGAGGTCCTCCTTCGCTCAGGGGTCCCAATCTACAAGTACGACCGGAGACGCCCGTGCCAAGGTACTACTGACCACAGAGGAGGGCATTCAAACCCAGCCGAGTCACAGGGGCAGATGGTTCCATGGTTGTAGAGGTCTGAAGCACAATAAGAAGTGATGCTCAGCCAGCCCTGCTGTCTTCCTGACACGAGGTTCCCAGCACATGCAAAGAGTACTGCTCTATCAATATTTCTACTGGAAATGTTTTGACATTGTTTTTCCTAGCACTATACTAAACAGCTGGTTATTTCTGCCACCAGCCCCACAGTAAAGAGCTATATTAAGCCTCAGTAGATCTGGTCCTGTAGCCTAATCTATTCTTTTGTGTGCGATATGCTTATGATCATGTAACTTTTACTCCTTTGATGTCCAAAGGAGATCAGGACACTGCATCAACACAAAACGGAAAGAGCAAGCAGCAGCTGACAAGACAGAGGCAGAACATCAGTGGGGTCTTGTTCCCAGCGATTATAAGAAAAATCAACAAGTAAACTCTGCCCTATCTATGCCCTTTATGCCATTATCCAAGCAGCTGGATTGACCATAGCAGGTCAAATTTCTGCCATTGAGCTAATTCTCTAAATACTTTGGCATCATTTTGTCCAGCCAAGTGAGGAAAGAAACCAGTTAAGTCCTTATGCATAAAAGCCACATGATTAAATGGTTAAGTGGACTAGAGCCTTCTCCATCGATCAGTCCTTCACCAAGGAAAAGTTTGAGTGAGAGCACAAACAACTCAGCTGTCTCGGCATGAGCTAACACGGTGTCCTCACTGCATAGATTCAAATTAACTAAAATAAACCAAACATGCTAAAGCAAGAAGGATATCTACTAAAAGTGGGGTGAAGGGGAAGAGTGAGAGTGGTTCTGAGCACTAAAAAATAAGAGCATTTCCAAAAACCAGGGTGGGTGCCTGGGCCTGGTGGTTCTAATCTGAAGATGCAGGGTGGTGGGATGATGTGGAAAGTAGACGCAGTGCAAATATGCTGACGAAAGTACCTGTCACCTTCAGTTCCCATTGCTCCCTGCATCTCAGACATCCTCAGAGAGCTGTTCTCCGCAGGGCCTTGCAGGAGTTGAGACACAGCCCTATCTCCAACCTGCTCACCACAGCTCAGCTCTTGCATACATCACAGTGTTATCTGTCTCCTTGTGAAAGGACAGAGATAACATCCTCCTCCAGCTCATCAGCACGTGTATCTCCAAAATAAATGAACTACAGCAGCCACTTTCAGTTTTCCCAAACAAATTAACATTTTGTTCTCAAATTAGGCTACAGAGAAAACATGTACAGAGCAGGGGCAAAAAGATTATGCGCGTGATTCTCAGGTTGCTTATTCCTGCTCTGCTCTGCTCCAATGTCATTTCAGGGAATTTGCTCTCAATTCTACCAACATCAGTGATCAGCATCTCGATGTGTCCCAGTTCTCCTCCTGGAGAAGGTTAATGTGTTTCTGTTCTAAACTTTGTTATATAAGAAAGAAGAGGATGCTTCACTTCCGCGACAATAAATTCTTCTTACGGACTCATTTATGGTTTCATCCTCATAGTCAGAGAGTGGGCAGGTTTCAGCAGGTACACAAAAAGACCCTTACCTTCAGTCTTGCGATCAACATGAGACCTATATTTAACAAGGGACCGTGCAGTGGTTAAATATTTGAAATTCACTTCTGAACACGCCTGTTTAAAGCTTAAAATTGCAATGTCTTCCTGTTAGTTCACCAGCACATAGAAATGCCCCTGGATTAAATATAAAGAGTGTTCTGTGTCATCAAGAATAAAATATGCAGAATATTTTTGGTGAGCATTACTCTATAGTTCAGTTGGAGAGCTGAGATCATTGCCCACTGCACTCCTCAGTACTGTCCCAGGGTTACATGGTGTTTCCCATCTCTGTGTAGGTATTCTGTTGCCTCTTAGCATTCTTGGAAGAGGCTGCCCACAGAGGACTTGAAATCTCCTTCCTCGGAGATATCTGAAACTCAGCTGGACATGTTCCGGCACAACCTGACCTAACTGGAACCTCTTCAAGCAGTGGGTTGGACTGGATGACCTCCAGATGGCCCCTTCTAACCTAAATTATTCTATGATTTATTTAAAAGCCTTTGGAACAAGTGTTACCAGTTCTTTGTTTTGACATCACCTAGCACAACACAGTCAATAAGTTACCTGTCCCTGACTCAGTGTTGGTATATGAAGGACCAAAAGATGAATCAAAGAACTTTTCCAGGAAAGTTAATGCATGGTACATGCAGCAAACAACAAAATCCGAAATTACTGGATTAAGTGGTAAAAAAAAAAAAAAAGGCTCTCCGAAAAAAGAAAATTATGAAGGACTGTGAAAATGGAGTCCATCTGCCCCAAAAAACTAATTTTGCTAGATTTTCATCCACATCAACAGATAATATTCCCAGTTTTGCCAGCCGGCAAAACTTCTTCTGAGCCAGAATATTGTGATGGTGTTTCAGGAAGTTGTATAGGTGAATCATTAAATGGAAATCTTCCTCCAAGCCAGTGCTGAGCTACAAATGATTTAATGCTTAAAGCCCTGGATTATTCTTTCTGTCTTTGCCACAGATGTCCTGTGTGTCCTTGGCACTCACTTAGACAGGGATTCAAGTCAGCCAGCTTTAGACATCTAAATGTGATCACTTAGTTGTCCAGACTCTACCTATAGCAAATGGAGAGCAAACCACCTCCAGACAAGTGATTCATACCACTTATTTTGTACCCTTGTCTCAGATTGGCTTAAGTTGGGGGGTGCCTCTCTCTTCCCCTTCACCCCTCCTTGTCTTTACACTGGGCGAGGGAAGGTCCCTGCCTACTTTGCCTACTGAGACCACCATCTTGTGGACCAGTGGTTATTTCTTGCCCTCTTTCTGTACCTGTCCTGGGCTGGGGCATGAAGATACAGCCCAATAAAAGAGGACGTCAGCACTGGCATGGCCGAGAGCACTGAACTAAGACAACCAACAACATTATCAAACAACAGCACATATCCACAAGAGACCCAGCACGGGGAAGAGGTGTGCACCCATCATCCAACAGCTGCACGAGCAGCCCTTTCTGGCAGAGGCACAGAAATGCTCTGCCCAGAAATATGCACTACAGTTATTTTCAGCAGGAGATCTCCTTCAGCTATCTTTGCACACTTTCACAATTGAAGTGGAGAGCTACCTAAAATTATGCTGGTAAAAAGGACGATTTTATAGTCCTATTCTATTTTATATTCAATTACTTTGCTAAACCAGGAGTTAGGAGACATTTTGGTGTTCAGCACGGAACAGTGCCTTATCATAAATTCCCCGCACAGCACCAGAAATGTGTGATCCGCACTTTGAATAAATATTTAACACCTAAAATGGAGACTCCAACTTTGATAAGGGATCACACTTGAGAATAAGTTGTCATTGCTTTTTAAATAGCTACAGTTAAGCTATAGCAGGCTATATAGAGCAGTTATATAAAGCTGTATACAAAGAACAGTTTCTGTCAGTACACCAGTAGCAGAGTATGAGTTATACAAGGCTTAGACTGATACTCTCTATCCAAGTGAATCCACATTCCTCATTCTGAGTTTTCAAAAAGGACATTTATACCATAGGCAAGGGAATGAATTTGCCAAGGAATACATATCTATTCATTTTATTCAAATAGAGGATTAAAAATTTTCAGAGTATTTTTAAATCCAAACTAGAACTGAATTGCCGTAACTGGTCAATGTCAGGTCTCCTCTTCCTCTGAACAAAACTATATATCCCAGCTGCTAAATTTTTTCAAATGTTCTAATTAATCCACCGTTGTTTCTGGAGGCTAATCCAATGTCACCATAGTATCTACTGTTTAAAAAGAATTGACAACTGCTAATCAACACTGACACTGTGGTTAGTGACCCCAGGTCATTCCAAGGCAGTTTAAAAAAAAAAAAAAGTTACTTTCAAACTCTATTATATATGCATGAAAATAATCCTTGGTAGAAAGCAAAAACAAAAGAAAATAGCTGTTTTAGTTTCAAGAATGTTTTATACAGCATTGCAAGACCATGCAACTCTTTTCAAACACCTGACAAAGTCCTGTTAGGAACAGCAACTCTTTCATCTTTTAGACATCTTCTTGCGTACTTACAAAATAAAAATGCTTTTCCTTCTCCAGAGCCTTCAGTGGTCTCAAAGTAAAGTAAAAGTAACACTGGAAAAAGGTAACTTGTCTCTGGTAGAAGAGACATTATTTTGCACTGGAGAACCAACACAGCCAGCTGCTGGGTGCTCAGGAGTGTCGTGGACTCTCAGTGGTCTGGAAAGCAAAAAAGTCACCTACTAAATCACTAATTTATCTTCCTGCAGCAAGTAGATACGCTCCAGCTGCCTCCAAGGCAAGCTGAGCTGAGTTTCCCAGGCCCAACAGAATTGTCTCCTGCGGTACCATGGCTGCAGGTGGTATTAAATTCCTTTGAAGCGGATAGTAGGTGTACAAATAACTGCACCGTCTGGATAGTAACCAGTGCTGCAGTGCCATGGAGGTAAGTGCAAGAGGGCACTGAAACAGCCACTAAAAGAAGGCAATCTAGACGTGCCAAATACATTCATTTATCTGAAACCCTAAGTAAGGAGCAGGCAGGCCAAACACTTACCTGAAGGGGAAGCTAGATCAGCCCCATTGCTAGGCCATATGCCCTCTCCATCATGCCATAGGTGCTTTGGACAGTGTGCGCTGCCTGCCGCCTGATTTGCAGCTCTCAGCACTGTTTTGCAAGGGTGAGTGCCTTCATTAGACACCCGTCCTCAGAGACGGGCTTCAGCATATGGATCCCATGCGAGAGATGCCTTATTGTGCAGCAGGTGTGCTCAGGGGGACAGAAGAGAGAGCCCCCCTGTACCAGCATCTCCTATTTTGCAGTCCACAACAAGCCTGTGGGCTGAGTACTCTTCAGGAGACTCTACTTCTCTCAAGTAACTGTTCAGGAAATAAAAGACGAGGTTATCACATGTCTGGGCTTCCTCCTCACATCCCCTTTTATAACCAGGAGCCTTTACCCCAATCGGGACCGCTTGCTTGGATCCGGGTGCTGCCCTGCGTCACTCCCAGGAAACCCAAGCATGTCTGTCTCCAGCACCTGGACTGGTTTTCAGACACCCTGCAGGTCTGACACACTCCAGGTGCATCAAGCTCACTGAGCAAGCCCCTTTGCACAGCACGGACATGCACCATGCAGCAATCATGGACCAAACCATGGATAAGCTGGCCAAGACACCATGCTGAGGTGGTCCAAGTGGCCCTAGAGGGACCAGGTGCACATCACACACAGGGACCTAAATGGATGTCCCACGCTTTGTCCTAACTATTCAGGACCTCAGCTTTACATCCCTTCCAGGAACTGTTGATTCGGGCATGACCTTTGGTTCTGCTTTTTTTCTTTCCCCAGGATCAGGACACTGCTATTTGCACTCATAGTTCTAGCTGCTACCCTGCCCCAGCTCCGTTTCTCCTGGAAGGCTGCAGTTCAGAGTGCTGAGAAAATAATGAGTAAAGCAGCTTCCCTACCTCTCCTAATAACAGGTTACTACCGCCTCACCACACCATTCTTAAGGGGGGGGAAAAAAAAAGTTCATTTTCCAATGACTCAGGTATACGTAGCTGCTTGTCCAAACCTTCTAATCACCCTCTGGAAGTGACAGCACTCCAGAGACCATGTGCAATTGAATCCGTAATTCACCTGCCTCACATTCTTTAAGTTGCCTGTGCTCTAACCTGTTTGCCATTAAAATAGTCCAAGGGACATGGAGAGCAGCACATTGAAATTCCATCAGTACGCCGTAGAAATGCAGTTTGCACATTAAAGCTTTATCAAACACGCTTACTGTATGATACATTTTACCTGTTGCGAGGAGAATTTAAGTTTGCCTCCTCTTTGAGGTTTCTAACAGTCATTTAAATCCAATGGTATCTCATTATCTAATGTATAAAACTGATCTTTAAAAGCAGAAGCTGCACCATGGCCAGCACCCTCTGTAGGCTTTCAACCACACCAGCAGACCTGCAGGCATCAAAGGGTTTATTCAGGCATTGCCTGCCTGCCCCATCGTTCACTACAAGCAGACTTTTACAAATGCGTTTTCTTTATACCAGAATCTATTTTTATATAGGTCATTTGTAATGATGTGCATCTGAATCATCAAGCTTAACACTTTAGTAAACAGACTTTCAGCTATTTACAGGGGGTAGGACCTAAAAAGACAAAGCTGTCTTTAAGAGTCAGGTACCCTTCCAGCTACCAGTACCCAGGGCATGTCACATTTGCTGCAAAGTGGTGCCAGAAATCCCTTAAGTGATTCTCATCAAGGATATTGAGGCTCCACAGTGGGCTGGTTTGCATTTAAAACCCACAGCTGGCAGTGGCTGCAGAAGATGATGATGGAGGCAGCCCCCAGGTGCCGGGCTGGAGGAATCTGCTCGCCTCCAGGCTCACAGGAGAGAGGTTTCCTGGGAGTCCCGTCCAGCTGGGCAGGCTGGGCCTCTCCAGGGGAAGCCTCCACATCGAGAGCTGCCACGCAAAGTGAGACGGGCCTGGTGGGGAGTACCCGAGGCCATCACAGCAAGCGGGTGCTAACAGCCCTGCAGACAGGCTGTCCTACCCTGGCAGTCCGTGCAATGGTAACATGTTCCAGCTCAGGCCCCACTCATGTAAAGAGAGCTCCAGGTCCCAGAGGGCTTTGCAAAACAGAGCTAAGTCTCATCTTCCCTCTGCTGAGGCCAAGAAGCAACCAGCTCAGGGTTTTGAGAAGGAAGACAGCTTTTGGGTTTGTGTTGCGCTAAGAACATAAACCAAGAGCTAATAAAAGTCAGAGATCAATTGCTACAGGACTATGCTTGGTATAAAAGGGAAGCCACTGGGAAAAGGAAGGTAATGTCAACAACAACATGAAGATTTACCAAAAGAGAGCATTGCCATAAGAAAATGTGAACTCAGTTTCACATAAAACGTTAACAAATACCTTGCAGAGCCTAAAAGAAACAAAATCTTTTCTTGATGATTTTTTGCAGATGGGCAGAAGCAGAAAACCTTTCTGTAAATGTCGTAGAGATTCTCTCCCCTCTTGCAGCTGCAGCAAGCGTCATGGGAGATGAGATTACATCCAAAGGCTAGGAAAGGCCAAGTATTAGCATGAAGGCAGCTTGCTCTTGAGAGGATGAATCATCTATGTGTCATAGCAGGGGACCAACAGTGGTGGTAAGAGATGTCACTTCCCAGGGAGGCTCCTCTTTCAGAATTCCTCTTTGACACGAGCTCCCATAGGTGCCACCGGGATTCATCAAGATCTAGAGGGCTACAGCAGGAGCAACACAGAAATGAAGCTCAGTTCAGCTAATGGTAAGGTAACAGAGCTTCCAGGAGCTGGTGAACACTTTCTTTGGGGCCTGCTCAGCTCCTTAATCCAGATGAGTGGTCTTACTAGAGCCAATAAGAGATGTGGAAGGCTGCATGGGAGTACTAAAGTTACCTGCTGTGGGTAAGCAGATTGAAAAGACTGGACACAGAGAAACTCATCCTGTGTCAGCCAGTTGCAAACACTTCAGTCTGCCTGGAGAACACTCTTAAAGACAAAGCAGTATAGGAGCAGGACATAATGCTATGAAAACGACTGAGGAAATGCCACCACAAGACAGTGCAGTTAATGACATGAGTGGAGCCTCAGTGGAGGACAGGACATGCGGGCATCGGCCAGGATGCAGCAGGCTACTGTTGGCAGCCAGGCAGAGGCAGCTGCTGCAAAGGCAGAGCTCCAGTGGCTGCAGATATTGACAGAGCTCTGCAGAGCACAATGCTCATCTGAAGGCAGGAGGAGAGAAATGAGAACAGGAATCAATTATAGAAAAACAGATAGAGCTGGTACTTGCCACAAATGAAAGAAAATTGAAAAATAGTCACAGCCTTCAACAGTAATAAAAAGAAAGTGGTTCAATCTGTGGATGGGAGGTTGAAAACGTATCTTGCAAAAGCACAAAAGAACAAGGTCGCTCTTTGACTTTGCCTTCTGCAGGAGAAAGGACACGTGTTGTGGGTAAAGCCCACGTGCAATTTTCAGAGAAACTCTTTAAGCTTATCAACATGGATACCTTCCCGCTTTGAAACAACACAAAAAACCAAATGTAGTAAACTGAAAATGCAATCTGCCACGGCATCTGAAGGAATTGTATTTACCAACTGGGGAAAGGTACTTTTTCATAGCATCTTGGAAGGCAGATAAAGATCAGGCATAGCACCAGGTTAGTTGGGGGATTCATCCGGTAAAATATGGCGCTACTGGAGAGACATGGCACTACTGGAGAGAGTCCAGCGGAGGGCTACAAAGATGATGAGGGGACTGGAGCATCTCTCCTCTGAAGAAAGGCTGAGGGAGCTGGGGCTGTTGAACCTGGAGAAGAGAAGACTGAGAGGGGGATCTCATCAATGTGTACAAGTATCTGAAGGGGGAGTGTCAAGAGGATGGGGCCAGTCTCTTCTCCGTGGTGCCCAGCGACAGGACAAGAGGCAACGGGCAGAAACGGAACCACAGGAAGTTCCATCTGAACAGGAGGAGAAACTTCTGTGCTGTGAGGGTGACAGAGCAGTGGCACAGGTTGCCCAGAGAGCTAGTGGAGTCTCCTTCGCTGGAGATCTTCAAAACCCGCCTGGACATGATCCTGTGCAATGTGTTCCAGAGGACCCCGCTTGAGCAGGGAGGTTGGACTAGATGATCTCCAGAGGTCCCTTCCAGCCTCAATCATTCTGTGATTCTGTGATAGCTACATCTGAGCTGATCACTCCAGGCTCCCTGGATGGTCATGTGGAGTTGAAGCGGCAGGGCAAGGGCCCTGCATCTTTCCTCGTTTCTCTCCTCCATGGGCAGTGGGACCCAGAGATGGCCAGCCCAGGAGTGGATTGGTCCAGCGCAGACCTGGGTTCACAGGGAAGGGATTCACCTCGCTCAAACCATGAGGGGCTCAGCCTGGCTGTACATGCAAAGCTACTCAAATCACTCAGTGGGAAAGCAAAGCAGGGAGTCAGTGGGCTGCTCCTCTTCCGCAGTGTGGGTCATTACCAGCAAGAGGCCCTATCTGGACCACAGTGGGGCTCAGAGAACCTGTCTCTCTAAGATGAGGAAATCAGTTGTGCTGGATGCATTCTCAAACACAGAAACACAAACAAAATACAAAAAACTCTCCAAAGCAAGGTCTATCTGAACTGAAAGAAGAGACAAAGTGGGAGAAGACCTTGTATTTCTTTGTATTAACAGGGAACAGCTCATGCCTTTTATCTAGCATATACAATAAGAGTTAGGAATCATGAGTTACAGGAAAAAGACAGATGTTATATTTTATAGTGTGAGAAACATGATCATATCAGAGAATCTGCACAGTAAGATATCACAGGTAGACAAAATTAAGGTTTTCTTATTCACCTGTACTTACATCTTTGACCTTAACCTCTTCTCCAAAGAGTTTTTAGATAATGTACATTGCACGCACACACACACACACACACACACACGCCTATGCTGTTAGAGGGTGATTGACAGTGAATAATAAAAGTCCTATAACAGTTCTCCGAATATTTGATTGACTGATAGACAAGACAGATGTGTGTATATATGACAGAGCACCAAGTAATTTTACACTTCTAGGGCTTCACTTTTCCTAGCCAAGAAAGCCCTTGGCTGCTTGGCAGTTTCCTCAAATTGTCTGTATCTGCTACCAAGTTTTAATCACTGTTAAATCACACCATATGACTTGTGCTTTGGAGCACTTTGTCAACATCAGAAATAAACATTAATCCCACAAGGAATCCAGTTGGACTCTAATTAGATTTCAGAAATACATAAATTAAAGTGTTAATATGCTGTTTCACTGATGAAAGCCTCCATCGCATCAGCTTCTACAAGATCAATATGACTGTATGATATAAGATATCAACCAATTTATTTTTCTGGCAAATGAATCAATATGGCTATTTCAATGACATCAATCACTAAGTAGATGTTATCAGTCCACAAAAAGATCCAAAACTAAAAGGAAACAAAAACAATTACATACATTCAAGTAGCATTTTTCAATACTCGCAAAATTCCTTTGTCCTGGTACTTCTCATTGCAGAGAAATGGCATTTCAACAACAGTGGCAATACCACTAATATAGGTAATCATTGTCCTGAGCATCATGCTATGCATTACATGCTGCCAAAGAAACGTGCATTTGATACCAGAAAAAATAAAAATTACAAAAATTTGCATTTGCCCCTATTCTCTCTGCTATATCACATTTCTCATAAGAAAGTAGCTAACAAGGTTCACTTCTAAAGATGTCTCAGAGAATCCCCATCTCTTTCACGGCCACGTAACCAGTGTCTGAAATTCCTTGAAGCCAGGCTTGCTGTATTAATGCTGTGTTTTGAGGTTCATTTTGGCCTGTTTCATGATCCAAGAATAACAGGAGCTTTGCTATGCAGCTCTGGAGGGTACGTGTGTCTCCTGGGAAGCGGGAGAGCCTTGCTTTCAAAACTAGAGCTCGTTCAGGACACCACCAGAAACATTGAATTAGGGATCAAAATGGAGGCTATTGCCACATGAAAACATCTCATGGGGAAATGCTTGTACACACTAAGGGAAAATCCTGGAAAAATCTCTGTCCTAAAAATGGTTTGCGAGTCACACAGCTAAACTGCCAAAGGTACAAAATGCTACAACATTTGTCTTGGCTGTATCAGAGACTTATTGCCTGCAACGAAGCACTTGTCAAACCAGAAATAGAGCTGAGACAACAGCAGATTTCTTGTAACACTGGTGAGAACACATTTGCATTGCTGCTCGCAATAAATGATCATTAGTATAAAGTGTTGGAGTATACACTGAGAAGCAGCAGCAAGCTTGCTGGCAGCACAATAACACATCACCAGGAATCAGAGAGATGCAAAATAATCAAAGCCCAACATCCACGTACAGGGCACCACTTTCCCCCTTTCCCTACCTCCCCCATGATGCCTACTGATTCTGATTTCCAGTTCCTTCATCTCCTGTACTGGAGTCTCCATTTTTTTGCCCATGTTTCACATTAATATACTCAGCAGACAAACCCACAGCTGGTCTAAACTGACACGGCTCCATTGGGGCTATGCTGATGGCCACCAGCTAAATTTCTGGACAAAGAAGACATAAAGCAGAAGTCTCCAGGTCCAGCCAACCAGGGGTTAGCCTCTTGCAAATCTCCAAACAGCCCTTCCTCCCAGGCTGCTCAGCAAGAGAGACTGGAAATAGTCTCCCCTTGGGCTGCGGCTGCTGGTCCTCCCTGCCCTGCACAGTACTTCTGGTGGAAGATGAGCCCAGGGACAGCCTGTCTGTGCCTGCATCTTCTGTTTGGCTGAGGCTCCCTCATGCTTCATAAATAATAATTAACACCAGCACCAGCTTAGGAATAAGGATGGGCTTTTCACTTCTGAGCTCAGATTTTGCAGATGCAATGTGAATCCCTGGTCTCGTTCCAAGAGCAAGTTGCATCCTTGTCTCACCAGCCACCAACTGCAATGACAAACCTGCCATTAGCTTCAGGAGAAAAAGCAAAATGGAGCTAAAGCGAGATCAGGGGCCAGATCCCTGGCTAACACATGTCGCTATTGCTATCATCTACAATAGCTCCAGAGCAAGGCTGAATATTTTCAGATCATGATCAAATCTGCTTCATAGACATAGGAACTTTGTTTCCTCTGCTGAATATAGGGCACCTTTGAATACCTTCTCATTTTTAACATTACATTGCATTGAATTATAACCTTTTCCTGACTCATTGAAATTTGTTCTGCGGTTGAATTGCGTATTTATCAAGTGCAAAATTCCTGAAAAAAGGACAGATGCAGAAACTGCTCTTAAACAAAATATATAGTTTGGCAAAATTAACCAGTTACCTCTGCAGTTTCATTTTCACACCGTTTATGATCGAAATGTGCCAGAACACAACTGAGTATTTTCCCCTCCTTTAAAAATCATCTCCCTAGCAAATTCAGAAAGTGTTTCAGGAAGCCTACCAATCAAGTTCAGAGAAAGAAAGCAATGATCTTCCTGTTAATTTATGGATTTATTTTTGACAGTGTCTGATTATTGCTGAATTATTGCAAAGTTATAATAAACTTTGAAGTGTTGCAGCAAACAGCCTGATTCGAGCCCACTTAGCTCTTAAAGGACCATTTTACACAGCACATGAGTTTTCTTTTCAGTTGCCTTTGTACAACCCGTTGTCACTAGGCTGATGCTGCTGTTCAATCAACACATTAAACAAGAAAAAGGTTTATTTAAGCAGAATTTGGTTTTGTTAGATAGCACATTCTTTGTATAAGCCATAGAGAAAAATTTTCAAAGTTATCTAAAACAAAAATGCCCTTTTTTCCCATATATCAAGCACAACCTTTCCTGGCACACTACAGGTAGTGTCCCAGAGGGCTGTAAAAGGCTGCAGCCCGTTCCTGCCAGGTGCTCGAGCACCATGAACTATTTGTCTTACTGTAAGGGTCACAGGCCCCCTGAGGACTGTGCTGTTATGCTAAATGATGACAACCGCCTTCTCCCCAAGCTCCTGTCCTTGGTGGCCAAAAAGAAGATTTGCCATGCAAACAAATTGTCCCAGGTGATGCTGCCCTTGTCATTATCAGCCCAGCTTTTCTATCTTTTGGGGGACATAATCAGCATGAGTTTTGGATCACAGGTCTTCTCAAACCTCCCATTAGTCTACCTTTAAGTTTATACCTCTAACTGTTGGGTGAAAGTACCCCAGGACCCACTCTCCATCCTTATCCTGGCTCTCCACCTCTGAAGCTACTGCTGATAAATGAGCACCTTCTCTGGGCAGGGACAGATGGCCACCACACCTCTCGCCCAAGCAGCGTGACAAACGTGAGGCTCCATGAGGCGCCATGCCTCTGGGTGCCGATGTCCCCGCAGCCTCCTCTTCTGCGAGCACAGAGATCAAAGGGCAGCAACCGCACAGGGAATCACAGCCCCAGGCAGGATTAATGACAGACACTGCTAGCAAACCAGCAAAGCTAGGAGAAATGGGGATTTTGATGGATCAAGAGCTATTGAGTAAATGCACATTGGCATGTTAGCCTTGCCCGTTGTCTCATGTCACCACAACAGCAGGACGTGCTGAGGACTCCTCTCTAGTCAGCTCACCGGTTAAACATGCGTCTCTATCCCTCTGCCTGGCTTGCAGCCCCATACGCAAGCTCTGCTGGGTCACAGTTAGCCTCATTTTTCTTGACTAGGTTCACTCTTTTCTATTTGTTTTTGCAAGAAACCTACGACTATAAACACAATCTCCCAAAGTCTTTCTACCAATGTGTGTTCCCTTCTCCTCTCCAATCCAGTGAGGAGCTACACAGACCTTTTAAAAAACCTACACCAGTGTATAAGGTGATCTCAGCAGCTCAAGCACAGCTCTCCTGTCCATCCAAGCCTTCCCACCATTGCTGTTACAACTGAATCACTACTCAGGAAGCAAAGAGATTTCCCCAAAAGCTACTGCTGACACGGCCTCTCTGGCTCCTGTTTTACAATGCTATGCCTAAATATAGGAGCTAGAATTCACAAGCTGGGGGATAATTTCTCTTGAGCTGGGGTCAAAAGTGGTATTTTTTCAGAAATGTCAGCCCTGAGCCTAGCTCTTAATGAATCGGCAAGGGTTTTACTGTTGCTCTCAATGCACAGAAAGTGCCAAGCATCGCAAAGAGTCGAGCCCGTGACTTTCAGATGCTTTGAGCTGTACTTAAGGTAATATAATAAACACATACAGAGCCCTGGTCATCCTGCAATTTTCAGATGAGGTTTATAGGCTGGACCCAGTGAAGCAGTTTTTAAATGCACTGACATGAATCAGAGGGAATTAGTGCGAGACTATATTCAGGTACACACCAAACATGGTATGTCTTTTGGGGAAAGGAAGGCAGAGGCACTGACTGAATTTGCTCCTAAAGGACCATTGCACCAAGACACCGGTTCTGCCTCAGTGATGACCTGGGGTGAATAACCCTGCTCATAAAATGACTACAATATTTACCACTTCCCAGAATTGTTACAAAACAAGATCCTTAAAATCTTCAGCAGAATAGGTGTATTTTAATTAGCTGCAGCTGAATCCCAGACTGGTAAATGGCAGCTGAAACACCTATTTTTAATTGAAATGAGCCATACTAGACAGACTTTCATTAATGTTCATACATAATAGTAAAATTGCTCTTTATAGGCTAATCACCCATTAATCTGATCAAGATCATGGTTTTTTTAATGATGTGGCAACTCAATGCAACATTTCCAGTAAAGTGAAAATTCTTCCCTCTCACTCCAAGGAAAGTTGATCAATGTACATTTACATTCACTGTAGTCTCTCTTATACTGAGCATAATACCAGCCTCTCAAGAGCTCGTATCTTTTTCTCAGTGCTTGGCCAATAAGCTTTGCGTTAGCATAGGGGCACTGCTTGCCTGGAAAGCACCCAGCGCAATGGGTGCTTTCCAGGCAAGCAGTGCCCCTATGCTAATGCACTCTGAACTTGCAACATAAGAATCAAGCTAGTGAACAAGCCTATGGCAGAGTGGAGACTCCCCAAACAACAGCGGCTCTGTCGGATGGGACACTATGCTTTAGGGAGCGTATCTGTTCCTTCACATTCACTCATTAGCCTCTGCTCCAGCAGACTTTAAAGGCATGTTTCAGATCATGTATGATGGGCAATGGTGAGAGCCAGCAGCGCAGAGGTGGCACATTCCACACTTCAAGCACACACGAACCGTGATGACGCTGCAAAGTTGTATGTAATTATAAAATAAATGCATGGACAACCAAAGACACTCTTCATGGTTAGCCAGTTAAGCACATTGCAGCTGGCCCACGATAGCTGTCTTCACACATACGCTGGCCCTGAAGTATGCAAGGACTAATGTGGAGCAGCCTTGCCTTTGGTGGGAAGAGAGCGTTTACACTCACAAGTGGCAATTCATACTGTTCCTTGTGGTAACTTACATGCCCAAACCTTGATGAAGATAAAGACATAAAAATATAGCTATTGCTGACTCATTCATCAGTGGTATTTTGCTAGTAGAAAGCTTTTAGGAAACCTGAACTTGAAGCATCTACCAGTTCCAAAGCCGGATAGAAGACCATATGCATGGAGCAGCTATCAGTGGCTTAGTATTAAAACAGAAGGATGTGCAGATTGAGGCTCCACAGTGGGCTGGTTTGCTTTTAAAACCACTTGAGCTGTTCATTTCTAACCTGGATGATGGAACGGGGAAGGCGTGTAATGAATTTACAGATGACAACCAAGCAAGGGAAACTCAAATATTTTGGAAAGTAAGATTAAATGGGCTGCAGTTCAGCAGAATAGGCAACAACCAACCAGGTACTCCTACAAGAAGACGGGGAAGTTTTAACAGATCATCAGCTGATCTAGGAATCAGCATCTCTCTGCATTTCCGAGAAGATCATCCTCATGCTGGCAGGTATATCCAGGAGCCTGGCCAGAGGTTTGCAGAGTCCTCATCTGCTCTGCGCAGCCCCAGTGATCCCCAGAGGGGCCGCTCAGCCCTGCCTTGCAGGCTGCCCTTTGAGGAGGACACAGACAGCCAGTCAAGGAGCAAATCCCAAGGGCCAAGAGGAGCCAAGGCAGCTGTAAAGGGATGCTGGAGAGGGGAAAAAAAATCTGCCCACTGGACCCACTCGCCTGGAGAGCCTATGGAGGTCCTGCCACTGCAAGGCCATAGCAGGAGTTTAGACATCTCTTAGGTGTTCCTATGGGCATTATGGAGATTGTCATAACATGCTGGATAGGGCCACCACAGCCAGAGGCAGAGTGGCCAGCACAGATGTTTGCTAGCCCTAGGAGCTGCCCCAGATCCCTTTCGGGTGAGGACAGCAGAGGTTTTGCTGGACCATTCCAGAACAGATATTACTTGTAAAATTAGCAATAATGGGTGAAAATACACAACAGGCTAGAAAAATGGGGGGATCGGGGTCTAAGAGCCCTGGTGAGCATGGTGAGAATTTCAGATGAGTTACCACAGACGAGCAGAGAGAAGAGCTATGCTGAGCTTTGTATCCCCCTAGTAAAAAACTCAGCATATGATTTTTCTCTGTGATTCTGTGATTTTTGGTGTCCCTTATTCCTGTAGAAGTTGTGTTGGCTGCAGCCCCATATATTAACTGAACATAGGATGGATGCTAAAATCTCTGCAGAGCTAAACAGACAGGCTCATATTTTCACTTAGTTAAGAAAAACTGCCCTTCTTAATGCTTTATGACTTCACTGACAGAAAGAAAATTTTGCTGGCTGTGCAGACAGTTAGGAGTAGAAGGGGAGAATAAGGAATATTTACAACATAGAGGAGAATATTTAGGTGGGATATTATCCACAAGAAATTCGAGTGGGAACTTTTGTTAAATGTCTAAGACCTTTTAAAACCACAGAGGGTGTCATATTTTGAACGTTCAACGTAATTCCCTGAGTAGCTCCTGCAATGAAAGAGCTCATCTTTAACACGCGATCTTGCAAATCAGCCTAGCTTAGCCAGTCGTACTTACCAAATAAACAGAAAGCAAGCTATCAAATGTCAAAAGAAACCGAACAACTGCATTTTTGTTGACAGCTCTGGCAACCCTAGAGGACAACTGAGCACCTCCAGACCCCAGCAAAGGCAGCATGTGGATGCGCCCCAAGGTTGGGAGCGATAGCTCTGGAGCGGGCAGTAGCTGGCTGTCCAGAGTGGGGATCTTCAGACACATTTAAAGCCAGCCACCTGCAGCTCTGCAGCGTTCCCAGCATCACTCAGGGCCAGGCTGCAGCGAGCAGTAGCCTAATTCCCTCCAAGACAGCCATGAATCCTGACACAAAGCCTGGGAGTTATAAGCTCACGTCACACTGCTTACAAAGCCGAAACGGGCAGCTCTGCCTTGCCTGTCTGAGATGGTTCTGCACCTTTGCCTGCGCTTTTGGTAGGTCTCTCTAACAAGCAAGTCCCTATGAAGGGAACAGCAATATTTCCCTTGGCCTCAGTAGCCGACTGCTTTTCTTTCTGTGCTAAGGAAAGATCTTGAGGCAGCTGCTGGATTTCAGTGCTGTCTTCGTGGTCAGCGAAGAGGCAAACCCCGAGCTCAGCGCTGGCCCCAGGGCCCCAGCTCCCACCTCACCTGTGAGCATTGTGCGTGGCCCGCAGACCACAGCGGCCAAAGCCACGGTGGCAAGAGCCAAGGTGAATACAGCCAGGCTTTCGGGGGCAGGAGCAGGCACGAGCCTCATCCCCCTCTGACCCTTTCTGGCTCTGCTCTTGTTGGAGTTTTCTTACTCCTTTGCCGTTTTGTCAGGAGGCTCCCAGCAATCCTCTTCTGTTCAGTTTGTCTCGATGTGGACACCACACCGCTACTGTAACACAGGAAACACTTTTAGGGGTTTATAGACATCTTCTTCATGCCTTTCTTCTAACCAGTCCACGCTGTGGTGGGACTAATGGCAGCTTCGGGGAACAGCAAGGGCTTGTAGCAGGCTGAAAGCAGCCAAGTCCTGTGTTCCCTTCCTTCGCTTCCCCTGTATAAAATGGAGAATAGAAACAAGCGCCTCGGATACTTAGTGGGGTAAATTCACTGGAAAAAAAACAGCTTAATGCAGAATTTCACCCTTCCTTGATTTTATTTAGCAAGCTTCTTGAGGAGAGTTGCTCTCTTATGCAGGCAATTCCGTGTCATTAACAGCTTGGTATCATTTATGCTGAAATTAGGTGCTGAAGCAGCACACTAGTTTGAAAAAATGCATCAGCATCTATGAGAAGAGGCAGAAAGAGTAAATGGGCCTAATTAGTCACTAGACAAGGAACTAGATTAGCACATTCTTACATATATTTAAGAAATGCAAGCTCTTCATCCTACGAAGCACACTTGCTTTCTTACTCAGGAGAACTCTTTATACAGCACACCAGAACAGCTGCACGGGTCAAAGAGCATCCAGGCCAGGAGCATTCCAGACCTTGGAGACAAGAGAGGAAGGCTGGAGAAAGGAAGACTCTCCCTTGGTGGAGGAGGATCAGGTTAGAGATCTTTTGTCTAAACTTGACATCCACAAATCCATGGGCCCCAATGGGATGCACCCACGAGTGCTGAGGGAGCTGGCGGATGTTATCGCTAGGCCACTCTCCATCATCTTTGAAAGGTCATGGCAATCAGGAGAGGTGCCTGAGGACTGGAAGAAAGCCAATGTCACCCCAGCCTTCCAAAAGGGCAAGAAGGAGGAGCCAGGAAACTACAGGCCTGTCAGCCTCACCTCCACCCCTGCAAAGGTCATGGAACAGCTCCTCCTGCAGCTCCTCACTAAGCATCTGGAGGACAAGAAGGTGATCCGCAGTAGTCAGCATGGATTCACCAAAGGGAAATCATGCTTGACCAATCTGATAGCCTTCTATGATGGAATGACTGGCTGGGTAGATGAGGGCAGAGCAGTGGATGTTGTCTCCCTGGACTTCAGCAAGCCTTTTCACACTCTCTCCCATCACATCCTCCTAGGTAAGCTCAGGAAGTGTGGGCTAGATGAGTGGACGGTGAGGTGGCTTGAGAACTGGCTGGATGGCCGAGCTCAGAGGGTTGTGGTGAATGGCGCAGAGTCAAGTTGGAGGCCTGTGGCTAGTGGTGTCCCCCAGGGGGCAGTCCGGGGTCCAGTCTTGTTCAATATATTCATCAATGACCTGGAGGAAGGGACAGAGTGCACCCTCAGCAAGTGTGCTGATGATACTAAACTGGGGGGAGAGGCTAACACACCAGAAGACTGTGCTGCCATTCAGAGGGACCCGGACAGGCTGGAGAGCTGGGCGGAGAGGAACCTCCTGAAGTTCAACAAAGGCAAGTGCAAGGTCCTGCACCTAGGCAGGAATAATCCCATGCACCAGGACAGGCTGGGGGTTGACCTGCTGGAAAGTAGCTCTGCCGAGAAGGACCTGGGAGTGCTGGTGGACAACAAGTTAAACATGAGCCAGCAGTGTGCCCTTGTGGCCAAGAAGGCCAATGGTATCCTGGGCTGCATTAGGCAGAGTGTTGCCAGCAGGTGGAGGGAGGGGATCCTGCCCCTCTCCTCAGCCCTGGGGAGGCCTCACCTGGAGTACTGTGTCCAGTTCTGGGCTCCCCAGTACAAGAGAGACATGGCACTCCTGCAGAGAGTCCAGCGGAGGGCTACCAAGATGATTAGAGGGCTGGAGCATCTCTCCTATGAAGAAAGACTGCAAGAGCTGGGCCTGTTCAGCCTGGAGAAGAGAAGATTGAGGGGGGATCTCATCAACGTGTACAAGTATCTGAAGAGGGAGTGTCAAGAGGATGGGGCCAGTCTCTTCTCCGTGGTGCCCAGCAACAGGACAAGAGGCAATGGGCAGAAACTGAACCACAGGAAGTTCCATCTGAACCTGAGGAAAAACTTCTTCACTGTGAGGGTGACTGAGCATTGGAACAGGTTGCCCAGAGAGGTGGTGGAGTCTCCTTCCCTGGAGATATTCAAAAGCCGTCTGGATGTGATCCTGGGCAATATGCTCTAGGTGGCCCTGCTTGAACAGGGAGGTTGGACTAGATGATCTCCAGAGGTCCCTTCCAACCTAAACGATTCTGTGTGTGATTCTGTGTGTGATCTGTCACCCCCGAGGCTGGCAAGAGACGCTGGACGAGAATGTAACACGCGGGAAAGTCGTGATGGATCCCCCCTGCATGCCAAGCCTCTCCTGCCCACGTGTACCTGGGTGGTCTCCTCCACCAAACTTCTGTCACAGGTAAGCTGAGGAAAATAAGTCTCTGGGGTTTGAAAAAGCTGTCAGTAAGGACGTAGGCACGAAGGAACGTTCCTGGGTCCAGTCACTGACAGTTGACATCATCATATAATGTTCAGGGAAAGATGAAAGCTGCCAGGGCAGATCTCAGAAGGTGAAGCACCAGCACGTCTACCCCCGTTGCAGACATCCGTACCAGGGCAAGGCAGACAGACAGGCCGTTGCTGCTGTACGCTGTAGCACCCGGAGTCTCAAGCCTCTATGAGGGATTATTTCCCCCCGTGATAGGGGAGGTTTTTGCAAGAGGGTGTCAAAGACACAAAGCTCCCTGCTGGCCTGGCACACATTTGTATGGTCCTAACGTGGGATGGAGAGACTCGCAGAGGAAAATCCTAAAAGTAGTCAGACAAGGGCAAAGATTATTATCTAACTCTTACAGGGAAAGAGGCTCATGTGCGCCACTGTGTGTGTTTCAGACAAACCGATACAGTGGGATGGGATGGGGTGGGAGGGGGTGGGATGGGATTTTTGCCGTTCACACTAACCTCACTGGCTATTTCCTGTTTCTTAACTGCACCCAAGGCCTCTCCATCACACAAGCACCCCTGCAGGTCTCAAATGCTAAGGGCAGGCTTAACACCATCCCTCTCGGCATTTTGCCGTTTACCATAACTTGGGAATTGTGGGCAGGTGATGTGGTTTCCCTTCAGGAAACAGGATCCATTTGCAAGCTGACTGGCAGTCATTTGAGTGTGCAATATTGTGTAGGATGGCACTAAATCATTTACTCAATTCCTAGTATTCTCTCGACCACCTTCTCTGCACTCATTAATGACCACTCTAGGCAAAAACGATGTTTAATGTTGCACAGACACTCAGATAGAGTGCTTGTTAAAGGGGAAAAAAAATTATTGGGGTCTTGGCATAGGGTAAGGCTCTCCTGGGGAATCAAATCTCCCAAACGGAATGATGAGTCACTGTCCAGTGGCAATGGGAGTCTCCACTGAAAGGCTCCTGCAGCAACACCATCAGCTTGATCCAGAGAGATTCCTCAAACCGCTGTTTTGTTCAGTTCTTGCAATCCAGCTGGCCATGGTCCTACCCGACCATCCCACCACACGCATAATATGTTGCTATTGATTTACTCTAACTATAAACAAAATATCTCTTAAATATCTCAACTACATAGAAAAGGCTGTCCTGTGTGACCATTTCTGCAGGAACAGTTGCTATTGACTATTTACAAATGTCTAATCTATGCACAATGACCTAGGCAAGTCTCTGGGACACTTCACCCAGGACGCTCATCAACACATTTAGGCATACAAATTGGACCAGACACAGCGGGATTTGCCTCAGGGAAAATTTCTAGAACTGTCCAAAATTCAGTCAGTCAAATACTGAAGGTATTTGTGAAGGTTCAGTCAATTGCCCTGTTTCAAGTAGATCCCTTGTCTCAAGTCAGTCCTGACTGCCTGGGGAGATCCTGCACCACCCCATGAATTAATGATTTAAGCGTACCGGGTGTGGATATAGGCACAGCCCTGGTAGCCAGCTACAATACAATTATAACTAAAGAGCAAACTTGATTTTCATACTTAAAACTGACTCGTCTCATAGGTTTTGCCACCTTAGTCAAAAAAGACGTTCTTTATTTACATTGGCAGTTTTCCATGGCTCTATGAATGGTTTAGGAAATGTTTTTTCCACCTCTCATTTTACTCTTGAAAGAAAATACTTAGGAGAGGACAGGGGTAACTGCAAAGCTTCAAGCACTGCATCAGGCTGTGCTGGGAAGCCAGGGCAGAGCTCACACCGCTGCTGCCGGATCCAGGACAAGCCCCAAGGCCAGGCACGCTTGCGTGCCTGGGAGCAGCCCCTCCATTGACAAGGCAGTGCATCAGCTTGAAATACATTAGCAAATCTTTCAGGGCAATTGAGTGCTTGCTGGAATAGCCTCATTGCTAGGAGAAACGGTTCCCACGTTATTATGTGACTTGTAAGACGGGAACACAAAGTTATTTTAAAAACAAAACCTAATGTTTTCCCTTAAGGCCTGGTAAAATTTTCAGTTAAATATAAACTGTGCTCAGTGCAGTGGTAGCAAAAAACTATCATGCTGTAGCACCAGAAAGGCCATAGCCAGGAACGTTATCTTACTTCAGGATCCCACACATGACTAGAACTATGCTCGCTGGTTTTCTTTTAATGCAGCTAAAATCTCACCAAGGCTCCTTCTCAAATTGCAAGGATTTCAAATATTGCTCAACAAAACTAATTTGGTTTAAACTTATCTATATTTTATGGACAAAACAAACCTTAGACGATGTGCAAAACCAAAAGATAGCATCTACCCAAGAGATTCCACTCCTGGGTAATCTGTTATCTGGTAGCCAGCCCTGTGTAATTTAAGCAATCATTTTAACGTGACTGAATCTGATGAATAGTTTTCTTTGCAAAAGAAGGCTTCCAGCCAGGCGTGGACATGAACAGGCAACGCACTGCGAATTCTCAGAGCAAATCAACTTCTCCCTACTGATAAATCATAGCACCATCTCCTAACAGGTCTGAAAAAATTCTCTGTTTGCATTAGCCTTGCTAATTTGTTGTTCTTAACTGACTCCTTTGCCTTGAAAGTTTGGGGACTAAGTCTTTACAGCAAATTTTATGATCTACAAAGAAGATGACATTGCCTTTGGCTGGCATCTAGTTACAATTTTTAAAGATAAAACTTGCTGATCCTTCTGAGAATAAATAATTAATCTGAAAGGACGAAACTAAATTCAAAGAAGCTGCAAACCAGAGCAGAAAGCAGCAATAAAACCAAGAAATTTAATGAAAGATGGCCAAAAAGATAGGGTAATAGCCTTTTCTTATTAAAACTATTGATTGGAAATTTTAGTTCTCTTGGAGTTAGGATGCGCGCAAGCATGCAGGTTCAAGGTTTGGCTAAGGTCTCCGTCAAACCAACAGCAATTTGGCTGCAGCAGCAGAAGACGCCACTGCTCTTCGACCAGCTCCTGCCGAGTTAGCCGAGTGGAGGGACAGGGGTCCCTCTCTCAGCACAGAATCAACCAGCTTAATCTAAATTGTGCTTTCAAGGCTCAGGTTACTACTTTGGAAGAAGGTTTCTGCAGGGGCAGTAAACCAGCAACTCACTTAACGGCAGTGGCTATTTCTGCAGCAAGGGCCCACTCTAGCTTACCATTCCCGCTTCAAGGCGTAATCAGCCTTCTCTCACAAGAAACGAGCATCAATGAGGTCAAAATAAAGAGTAGCATGGTAAGGAAAAAAAAAAAAAAACTTTGCAACTCTTTTGCAAAAATACCCTTTTGCAACCAGAATATAGTGAACTCACCCTGCAGGTTCCTATCTTCAGACCTTGCACCGTTTTATATATTCTGAATTGAATGTTCCCTACTACAGCTCTCTGTTTTTTAATGTTTTGCTTCAGGCATTTCTTTCCTTTCGGGAGGCGAGGCTGGCCAGAGAGCAGGACATAGCAGTCAATATTCTAGTTGGACTCAGATCAGTTGCAGGAAGAATAAAAATTACTATTTCTATTCATGTTTAAGAGAAAATAAACTCATTTTAAAATGTTAAATATTAATTTGCAACCACCTATGTTAGAGCCTAAATTTCTCATACTCTTCATTCAATTTAATATGCTGCAGCAATCAGCTCTTGACAAAGTGCAGATGAATACCTAACAGAAATTTCTACAGTGCTGAGGCAGGGAAGCATCTTTGCAACAATGCCTCATGGAAATACTGTAAGTTGCATGTCTTCTGTAGCAAGCTCATTTAGTGTCACTCTATTAAACTAATCTTAAAAAACAGCTTTTAAATGGTGTCATATGGACTTTTAACTGATTTGCACTTTCCATCTAAAAGAGGCTTGAAACAAATTGTGAGTAATAAATTATTCACTAAACAAAGGACTCAATTATTTTCTATGCAACACTCAGAAAACTGAAGACTCGGAATAAATGCCTGCTACACTATACCGCCCCATACCTGTGTAATATAAATCCTCAGAATTAGTTTAAATGTACTAGATTTAGTCTGAACTCTATATACCTAGGTATAAATCAAGACACTGGAACCATTCTAGCAGCAGAAGGAAATCAATCATTAAGTAAAAATGCAAAACATCATGAAAATCCATTATTTAAAACAAGATTTCCTGCTTGATGATTCAAGACAATTTCTCCAGGCCAGCAGCCTTCCAAACCTGGAGCTTGTTACTGCTCCCACAGGAGCAGCCATCCTTCCCCTCTGTCTCAAGCTGGTGGGCGCTGCAGCTGAGGCGAGTGGGGGCCTGCCACCCTGTCCTGCAGCCCTGGGTGCCCTCGCAGCACTCGGCACTGCTGCACCCATTCGGAAGCCAAGGAGGAGGCTACTCCTGTTAAAGCACATGTGATTTAGGAGCACGCGTAACTTTTTCTCACTTCAGAAACACAGCTATAAGCAGAGCTGGGTAGGAACCTCTTAACCCAGACCTACGAATGAGGGGAATGACAACCCAGAACCACAGCCATTGCCTCAAAATGCTGAATCCTGTTTTTTTCACTTTTTATAGTGCATTTAGCACTTCCCAAATTTGGGGCACACTCATAGCATGAAGCATCTGCCGCAAGCTTCTTCCCCCATTTTTTCACAGGACTCCACTCTTGTAAGTACTCTAGATAACAAATTTCTCCTCTTCAAGGACAGGTACATTTCAAGTAGCTGGGCAAACTTAGTGAGGGCTCAAAAAGTATCACTCCACATCAGACAATACAAATGCATTGCCAACTACATTACCTAGAAATACAAAAGTAAGAGCAACTGGAAAATAGTTTTATGCCGATAATGAAAGCATTGCAAAAACAAAAATGCAGTACAGTTCTTCCAATATACGTAAACCTATTTTTTACTCTGTTTACCGAGTAAGAACGTTTCTCTCTCTCCCATGCAAGGCAAGAAAATGAATATGGATGTTTCAGTACAAAATGGTAAATCTTTGCTCACTACACTTTCTTTCCTCCAACAAACTATGTTAAAGCCTCTCAGAGCAAACATTTGACTTGGCACACTCTGGTGACAGACAAACCATCTCACTACCACACCAAGTACACTCTGGATCCATGAATCCATCTGAACAAGACAGGCTATATCCCGCTGTATTATCATCCTCACCCAGCTCACCTTTGAAAAGCTCCCTGCTGTTGATGCTCCCTGCGTCGATTTGGTGAGCTTATCACCTTCATTCACAATTCCTGAGCCAGGGTCAACGTTATTTCAGTACAGAGTCATTTGTTGACATTGCTCATCACAGTCATTGCAGCTGTTCAGATGACGAAGGGTAAGTACGATCACGACAGCTTCACATCAGAGCCTTCTTCGTGAAGGAAGACCACTGGTACGCAAGCTTCTCCAGACAATCTATACTTCTTGATTTGCTAAAGAATAGCAACAGCAATGGGTGAAAGCCCACAGGCATTTATATCTATGCAGTGTTTTACTTTTTGCACTGTAATTTACCATGTAAACTTCACTAAGATACAAGTCTGCTGAAAACAGACAATCATCACTTTGCATGTCTGTTTGCTGTCAACAAAACTGTGTCTACAAGCAAAACATTGGATTTGCCTGCTCTCCTTTGTTCTCTCACACAGCAGCCTTCCTCTTACCTAGCTCACTTCTTAACTTTGCAAAACACTCAGCAGTTTTGATCATTCTCCATATTGTCTGCAATGGTTTATCATGCTTTCTTCTGAATGATGGGCCAATATTGTGGAGGTTTCCTCAGGTGTCAGGTAGTCCCTTGTTCCAGGGCATCCTTGCGTAAGTAGGAGCCAGAGTGATAAAACCAAAACCCTCTGTGAGTTCTGATGCAAAAGGCACACAACAGAATCCGATGCTAATTCCACATATGCGGAAGCATTCAGTGATGCAAACGTTTCAAGACCCAACCAGAACTGAAAAATAAATTCATTAAATCATCACTTTTAAATTTAAATAAGCAACACATTAATGGCTGAATTACGTACGCCAGATTTCTTTAGAGAAATCCAGGCGACTACGCTGCCTCATGTCATATGTTCGAAAGGAGCTTCATTGTCTCCTCACAGCTCCATTTTTTCCTGTTTTTGTATTTGCACACCAGAAAGCCTCCAAAGAGTTCAAAACACCTGCAGGAAAGGGCCAGCACATGATATGTCTCATTGCTCTTATCACAGTGCAGAGCTTATGGGAAAGCATGCACAAAATCTGCAAGAAACTGCAGGATTTGATGGGATGTAAAATATGCTAGAAAACAAAGGTAAATACTCTTTTCTTTGTTATATTTGGTTATAACAGAAAATCCTGGTTTCCAATCTTTCAGGGACTCCTGCCACAAAAACTGTACCTTGTAACCAATTTTATCAGGCAGTATTATGCTGTACTGTTCATGGCCTCACTGCATACTGATCTATATAGGATTCAAAATCAAAACCCAAGAATCAAAGTTTTAGCTTATAAAAGTGGTTTCTGAATTGCCCAACACAGGTGACAGAATTATAGGAGAAATGATAGCTGTCTGGAAGAATAACTTGCTTTCATAACAAAGCTGAAAGAGACAAAGTTTATACCAAAGCTTCAGGCTTTTTAATAAAATATTTTAAACATATGTGCATGATACACAGAAGAAAAAAATGCATCTTATTTTTAAGTAGTATGATTTGAGCTGCCAATAGCATTTCTTCTTTGATAATTCTAGCATATATTTATCTTCTAAGATAACAAAGGGCACATCCAAAAAGGGCACATCCTGTTTTTATTTAAAGTAACATTAGAATTTTAAAAATGATGATTTCTTCAAAACCTGGAGGGCTCCAATTATAAATGTTATACTGTAAAATGTCATCTGCGGATTTCGTTTGGAAAGTTGCTTTAGAAATCCTTATAAATCAAAACGACATATCCTAATATGTTCACGGAACAGCTAAACCTTGTCTATAATCTACGAGCTGATGAGAGGCAAGCTCGTTGTCCATGAGCTCATTTATCTCCGTCCACTGGTACCCGTCTCCCCAGATGCCAAACTGCTCTTGCGCAGATTACTGACAAAAGAGTGAAGATGTCCCAGAAAAGAAAACTTGCAGGAAAATTATTAGCTATTACTGTTGAGCAGATGTAGCACAAGCTCTTCATCCTCTGCCAGGGAAAGCCCAGTATCTAATGGCATAAAGGGGTCTTCCTCATGGCTCAATTTAGCCTTCTTTCTTTTCAGTGGCGGCTCTTCTGCTGCACTGCTGTTACTACAGCTTCTTTTCTCTCTTCCACTCCTCTCCTCAGGTTCACTGCAGAAACAAATCAATTACTCTTATCAACAACTGTGGCAATCGATATCATCATGCAATCAAACAATTTAAACAAGGCAAATTTATGTCAAGATAAAAGAAATAAATCATGCAATCAAACAATTTAAACAAGGCAAATTTATGTCAAGATAAAAGAAATAAAATTACAATTCGGAAGGCTAAAGCAATACGAGCAGATGAACTCTAAATGTCTAAATTAGAACTGCTTTCAGGCTGAGGCACTGGTGGCTATTCTGCTGTCTTAATTGATTACAGTATATCAGGATACTGATATCAGCTTTACTCAGTATTTGTTGCCTTATATAGTGACAGACAACTTGACAAAACTCATCCAGTAATATATGTGAGTTGACTTGACATGCATTCAGCATCACGTCTAAAATAAATACGCAACAAAAATAAAAATATGAGAACTGTCATTCCATTGGCTACACTTATTATTACAGATTTAAGTTTTGATTTGGGTCCACCTCATTTCAAGCCTTTCTTCCTCCTTCCTTCAAAATAAGTCCTGGTAAGTTATGAATTATGTCTTGCCCTGAGAGGAAGACACAAACCTAAACCCATTTTTTCCCCCTGGTGAATTTCTATTTCTCTTGCTGCCTTTGTAAGACTCGAATGAATTGCCTTCTGCAGCCTTAAATCTAGCTGAAACGGTTGTGTATCTGTTTTATTACTTTGACTTCTGTCACACAGCCAAACAGCAGCCACGGAAGGCGGCGAGCCCTGCCCTGGTGCCCGTGCCGGGGCTGGCGGGTCCGGCGCGGGGCTCCTGCGAGGCAGCCGCGCTCCCACCCCCTCCGGCGACGCCAGCCAGCAACGCCACCGGCACGAGGACAGTTTTGTCATCTTTGCCTGCAGTTTCTTTGCACAGTTTTTGTCCTGACATATAAAAAAAAATTGTTTTAAGTAATCTTGACTACATCTGTTTAACAGGTTATACAGACCCGGGTTTCCTACGCTGTACGGAAGAATGGAAATTCAAACCCGTCTCCCCCAAATCATACCGTAACCCCCCCCTCAAAGTACTCCCTCCAAACAAGACAGCTGAAATGAGATGGCATTCTCACTTCCCATGTTTGTATTTTAAACAATACAGGAAAAAGAAAACCCAAATTTCAAAGACTGAGTCTAGGCTTTTTAAACTAGATTTTTAAATTCAAATTTTCAATTAAAACTTGGCAAATTTCCCAGAAAGCGTTCACAGAAAATTCAATTTTCTTCAAAAAATGCTTCAACAAAAGCTTTTAAAATTGCAATAACACTTGCAATAACTTAAGTGTAAATATCACGTTTGGGAATTTTTTCATTGGGAAATACTGATTTAGAGATTTAACGATTACAAACAGCAGTTACTACTAACAGCTTAAACTGGTGAACGCTGTGCTCTAAACCAATACGGTACATGAACCTAATGCCCAATACAAACCAACTTTACCTGGCCACCTTGTTTTTTTCCATTAACAGAACTAATTACCAGCGTGTGAAATACTGCTTTCATAACTTGCTGAAAAACAGAGTTATGCACAAAGCAGCTCAGAACATGGCAGTTTTCAAGATTTTCCTAATTGCTCTCGGAGAATCACTAGCAGTACAAAATTTCCTCCCTTTTTTCTAGCTTGTTTAGAAGCTGTCACTGCACCTTCTGGCTGCTTCGCCACGAAGACAAGGGAGGAGCGTTAGTTTGGGCAGCCTTGCACCAACACTGCGGACACGTAACCTGCCTGTCTCTCTCTTCCATCCCCCCCCCTTTCATATAGGAGCAGTGCCTACTGCCTACTCATTACAACAGAGAGAGGAGGAAAAACCATTGAGATGCCCCTAATATTCCCAGAGATGAACTAAAATCCCTAGTTTTATCTTGTTCTTCCCCTGCCCATCCAGCAGAAACAGTGTAAAGCAACACCTGATGCCTGCACATTAAATACTTTTCACGAAACGACATTTCAAACAATACAGCATCTTGCCATTTTTGAGCTATCAATTGCATGGGCTGGTTTTTCAGCGTTTGCTACCAATACCTATTTTATTGCTTTTCTGGGACAGGGATTGTGATTTCTCTCTGCAGGGCTTAAAATAGTTCAAAAATATTAAAGCGATACTGACAGTATATGAAAATACTGTAAATCGCGACGACTCCCTTTGCAGGTGGCCAGCGTGTGTTCGGGCTGCAGCTTCACACGGTTCTCTTTGACCAGGACAGATTACGAGGGTTCACTTTAAAAGCACAAGGCTGAAACTTCATCAAATAAAAGCATTCTTAGCTTGCTTGCAAAAGAGCCAATTACTCCCAGCAGGCGGCTGGACTCCGAAGCTCAGCCTGCATTTGGAGTCAACTAATGCTTCACCTGGGACACGAGTGCACAACAATCCAAGCAACCAAAACAACGCAGAAACCTTACAAATTACAGAACAGCAGACTTTAAATAATAAAAACTAGCACTTCACTGTGGAGTTTCAGGTGACCATAGGCCCAGATGTTTGTAAGGTATAAAATTTAAGCATAAAGCAATCAGAAGGAACCGTGAGGTTTCTATTTTTTCCCACAAACAGAAGGCCTGCAACACAAGAACTCCCATCATAAGCTTTGTGGGAAGGTTATGCTGAGTCAAGCTGTCTCTTATTATTACTAAGGCGTCACGTTGCTAGATTAATAGTGCGTACTGAAGACGTATCTGCATGTCGGCAGTAGGCATATTTTCACACTAATTTGACCCTTGCTAGGCAGTAAGTTTGAGAAGGGAATAAGGAGGAATGCGTAAGACAGGAAGCAACAGAAAAGATAATATGGTAAAAAAGCTATTGCATGATGAAGAGAAACAGAGGCTTTGAACGAAGCACAAAAAGTCAAAGCAAAACGATAGGAGATACAGGAAACTGTGGAGGAGAAGGTGAGAATGGTGGTTTAAAAAGGAAGCCGGGTATTGCCAAGCAAGACGGCTCACACCAGGAGGGCAAGGTGCACGCCTCACACCCTCTGGGTGCTTCTCCTTAAGCGTTCAGACAGAAAGTTTTGGGGGAGGAAGTGTAATAGGTGCAATGCCCAGGTGCACACGTAAAAAAGCAGAGCCTGTGAAAGCAGCTCTACTGGGGTGACTTATGCACCTGGAATTGCCAAATGAATTCCTCTTTGGGCTCTGCTGACTGAAGGGCTGTCAGCACGCCCTGAAGAGCAAACCTTTTCATCATTGGTCAGTGCCCACCCCTCCTCGCACGCACGCTACTGGCTGCCATCCACTGCGACAGCCAAAACAAAATAGGGTAATTCTCAGGCGAATTATTTTCTAACATAAAAAACGTAGTTAGAAGGCAAACTCACAATTCAGAGGGATCCCAACCAAAACCAGCGTGTCTCTTCCTTTCCTATTTATAACATCTAGAAGTGGCATGTGCAGCTGGATTACAAGTCCTTCCTCGTACCATCTGGTGCAACCCAGCTTCTCGCTGCTGCTGTAGCCTGAACTACTCCCACAGTCTGAAGCTGCCTGACGGCATGCTTTACTGTGGCTGGCTGTGTTTACATACACGATGAGGTACGAACAGCCGACTTCATCAACACACACAATAATTTCCGTGGCCACCATTTACACAGCTGTAACAACAACAGAAAGCACTACCATTTGACAGATAATTTTTATTGCGGAAATACAAAGTACAGTTTATGCATCCCGTCTCTGAAATAAATGGCAGCAAAAATGAACGGTATCTGGGAAGCAGGAGATTTAACTATGACCTTGACAGCAATACACCAGGAAACTCTCTTAATAATAAACAGTCTTACAGTGTGTTTTGAGGAGTGTTCGCAGCATGTCCTAAACGTTTAGCTTTCAAGTGCTTTTGAGTCAGCCATTTAGTGCTTTTGAGTCAGTCATCTGAGATGTTACACCACACAGATCTTGAGCCACTTCACTGCTTTTCATACAACATGATACTCCAAGACCTCTAGACCGCAGGCTGTTTCAGTTAACATTTATCAGAGCATGCTTTGCCATCTAGACTTACCAACACTGCACTGAAACAAACTGCCCTTGTCATTGTATTGCAGTCCATAGATTGAGTTTCCAGACTGTAATGTAGTTCACGAGCTCTTTCTCAAAGAAACGTGCATGAATAATGAATGAATCTACTAATAAAATACAGTTCAGAAAAGTTAGGAATAATTTATCCCTTAAATATTGGCATTTTGCTAATCAAACATGTTGTGCCACAAACCTCCTTTCACGTAATAAATTTTAATTCACAAGGCCATGGCAGCAATCCTAATGAAGATTAATTACTACCATCCCTTCCATAAAGCCCAGTGCAGCTTCTTTCTAACTTGCTGTCAGAATGCTACAGCACATAGAAATGGTAATGAAAATATATTGTGTTGTGTTATTCCCTTTACTGGCCATTTCTCTGATGTAAATCAAAACTGCACTAAAACTAGATTTACAAAAACAGTTGCAGGAAAGGGAAGATTAATCTACCTGTAATGAAATACAAGTGCAATTGCCCTAAAAGCAAAAGACAAGACGAGTCTGTCTTGGAGCTGAAGTACCACAGTCCGGAAAAAGAACAAATATTCAAGTGGAAACCAGACCAGCAAGACAGTATGTTTAATATTTCTTATTATTGCATGGGTAGTATAACTTTGATGGGAAAAGGAGACCTACCCCACAATCAACATCTTGCTTCTGCTCCAAGGACGCATTTATTTTCTAAAGGCTCTAGCAGATATGCAGTAGTAGATAAAAATCAGTTGTCTGAAGCTCTAAGAGCCCTTTTCTTCCCTATTCCTGCCACAGACATTGCTGACCACAGCGCAGCAATATCTGACCCACCTGAGACCACTGGAGTTTTCATTCAGTGTATCCAGGCAAAACAATTTTACCTTAACACATCAGTCTGAAAACTGAAATCATTCGGGGCTTGATTAATGGATCAAATTATCACTGCCCTGGGTTGAAACTGCTCCAACTGGAGGTGACCATGGCTACACTCGCACCGTTTCATTTGTTGTATGTTGGAGGCTCCACATTCTCTGAAATGTGCTGTTGCCTTTGGAGAAACTATTAAACCATCTATGTATCCCGTGTGTCCATCTGCTCCCCCTAGGGTTTATCTGACACTGGCATTCTTCCAGTCTGTTTCTCTCCTTCTCATTCTTGTGACTACCATCATCCTTCAATTGGTGGTTCACTTTTGAGCCACAGTTTGACCAAATACTCTTCCCATTTCTCCTCCATTCATGCAAATAACTTGTTGACAACTGGTTGATGAAATACTACATCTCTTTTCTTTAGATAATTTCTCTGGCCAACAGGTTTATAGGAAGCACAGGAAGAACCTAGGCTGGCCTTCAGCACAGTATAGGTTACAGAGCTTCACTAGGAGATTTTCTATCACAAAATCACAGAATCGTTTAGGTTGGAAGGGACCTCTGGAGATCATCTAGTCCAACCTCCCTGCTCAAGCAGGGTCACCTAGAGCATATTTCCCAGGAGAACGTCCATCTGTTATAGTGAGCTAGAGCACAGCTATTCTAAAGACTTGCAGGGCAGAAGAATATCACATCTCTTTCAACAGCAATCGAACATTTCATAACTGTTTTAAAAAAAAAATCACCTAATTTCTGATCTGTGTTTGTTCAACCTCCAGCTACTGAAACATATTACGTATTTACATGTCAAATACTTTTCAAGTATTGAAAGGCTTCTTTCCCTATAGATCCTTCTAAACAACAATCAGATAACCTCTCACACTTCTCCCAGATAAACTAAAAAGACTGCAGCTTAAAACTTAATATGAAGTGAGGTTTCCAGATCTTATACATTATTTTCAGCTTTATCCCCATTCCGCAACATCCTTTTAAAACTAAGAACATCACAAATAGATGAAGTTTACAAGCAAGGACGTCACCTTCTCTACTCAGTCTTAGTAAGAAAAAGCCATAGGCTGCATACAGATTTTTGCCTTTGCGCATCTTCTCTTTTCCTCCAAACCTCCCTTCTTCTAATATGTTTTTGGATCTTTCATTTTCCTCTTACTCACTTTGTATTCTCTATCTCTGTACATTTCAACTCAAAATACAGGTCAAATACCATATTCTGAAGAACCCTATAACACCTGTTTTAAACAGTGATTGTTACTTCTTCGCTCACATGAGGCATATTACTTACAGCCAGCGTGCAGTCACCAAACACAATAGGAGAACGTTTGTTCTTAAGGGAGCAGCTGAACACCCTTCTAGCTATGACTTTAAGTAGGTAGGTTATGTAAAATTTCTTTTGACAGTGCAAACATTTACATTAAGTCTCTTTCTCAAAAAAATTTTAAAAAAACAGAATATTTGATATGCAGTAGGAAGAATAATAACGTGCCTTTTCTGACCAGGGATACGATCACATCATACTTTTTTTTTTTTTTAAGGTAATTAAAAAAATGTGCTCCATAATCAATCATTCAGCTGTCAACAATAGATCTGATATAAAAATATATATATTGTAAAGTCTAAATCATGAAAAAAGTGTCCCTGGAAAGATCCCTAACACTAAAGAATAGCCTGATAAAACAGATTAGCCTTGGGTGAAACTAAGCATATATTTAGCGTAACTGTACATGAAACAACACTTACACAATCAATAACGTAAATATATCAAGTTTCCTTTTCTTAATTAGGAAAAAGCAGCTCTGAATGGGTTGAAATGAAGGAAAAACCATGATAAAACAGTGATACAGTATTCAGATAGATTCCTTCTGTAATTGCAAGCCTTCTTTCTTAACTAACCTAAAATTTTTACAATTTCTATTAAAATGTGGAAAGACACCTTTAACTTATATATTCAAAAAAATGAATGAAGTAATTCAGATATTCCAATGGACAGCGTTGGTTGGGGACAAGAAAACAACAAACAAGTTATTTTTGTGCAACTGTTTCAGGGGAAGGGAAATACGAAGACTCCTCTACTCCATGAGCGCTTTACAGTTGTACAGCCTTAAAGATAAACCTTTACTAGGTCTTTCTTACAGTGTTTTTTCTGGCCACCAGAACATTAAGTTAAGGCCTTCATAACGTCGCAGATGTGGCCTGAATAATATGTTTTAGAGGGATCACCGTAACCTGCAGATAAATCATCTTGAAAGAAAATGTAACGCCAATTGCATCAAGAATCACATAAAACTTAGCAGGTCAACATCAGCATCCAGGTTTAAGGTATTAAAGAAGGTATAAGAAACTGCAATTTATCCAGAATTTTCAAAAATAAAGAAAGCTACATAACTCAGCAGGGTGACTGCTGACCTGCACACCTGTCGGCTAGTGACCAGGCCATAAAATCACAAAAGAAAGTTTTAGAGCATTTTTCCTTTCCCCTCAAGACCAAGACCTTTTCCACGCAGACCTAAAAAAAAAAGCTAATATAATCAGTTGCACCTCATAAAGGTTTAAGGAAGACCAATGATGAGGCCAATCAGAACTTTGTTCTTCTTCAACATTTTTATTTAAAGAGGTTTAAGGATTAGAAATATCAGAAATTCAATTTGCCTGCAACAGGAATATCTAGAAAATCCAGCTGCTTCTCCTTCACCCTATTCGATACATTTAAATTTTTCACCTCATTAACAATTTACCTTGATAGCCTTAAACCAAATATGATGAATGTTGCAAGATATACAAAACTTAATCTCATATTACATGCTTGGAGTCATTAATTACTCAGCTTGTAGAGGTATGGCTGGAAGGGAATTTTATTCAAAGGCAAATTTAGCTCATGATTTGTATAGCTTCCCCAGTTTAAAAAAAAATACTAAGGGGAAGAGAACAGATGAACAATTTTCTTGACTTCTTAAACTATGGACAGATGGTCTGCTTTTAAAGACTGTTGAAGGATGATGCCCTAGGTGTCACGCACCTGCTTTGAATTAGCCCTTTTAAAAGCATTTTTTCCTTTAAAGCAAGTAGCAGCTGGTGCTGCCCAATGTATTTCCATTTTCTTCCAATACTTTGGGCAAAAACTCAGAATGTTGAAAAACTAAAACAGAATAGAGTTGTATTTTTCTAATTTCAAAGCCTAATTTCACTGTATACAACTCTCAGCTGATTTGCTTTTGATAAAATTATTACCTTAATATTTCCCAGCCCCTAGAGTGACTCACTATATAATTCAGTGGCTGAATGAAGGGAGGTGTATGAGGCGGTAGTGTCGATTTATTAGAGCTCCCTCCTCCCCACTGATATCAAGATTTCTTGCCTGATCTCTTATTCTTCTCGTCCCACCAGATCCCCATTATCCTCCTTCCTCCCTCTGTGCATACATTCCTCCCACCTCTTTCCTCCCCTGCACAAAATTAATACTGCTTCTCCACGGGCTCATGCTCACCAGCCTCTTCAGCTACCACTTTCCTTTACCCCTAGGCTTATTTGTCATTACAATTCATTTTGTTTTCTTGATCTCCTCTTTTTCTAGCTCTGAATTACTTTCCTTCAGTTCAACTTCCCCATTCACTTGCAACGGCTTCCACAAAAGGCTCCTACTGAATGCACAGACCTAAGCCTACAGCCTCCAGTCCACCTCAGAGGTCTAGGACCTACCTAGCCACACTTTGCAGGGGATATCATGGCAGGAGTTATTTCAGCCAGCTCAAAATGAACTGATGTGTTTATCTGGAAGACTGCAGGTCCTAACACGATCACAGAAGCTGCACAGCTTTATTAGCACTGTGCTGCCCTGGTCTAATCAGATTCCATGCTGACAATACCTTTACTAGCAAAGAGAAATGGGACAGGGTCTGTTCTCTAGCTCTAAAGGCAAGTCACGTAACACAACTCCCATGCATACTGCTAAACTTTTTTATACAGCTCAACAAAGTGTGGCTTCATCAATACTACCTAGGTGGAACTGTCCTTGGCCTGTCCTACCATCCCAAAATATGCTGGGACCTTGCCCAGGAGAGCTCTCTGGTACAGTGCAAAACCACACCAAAGAGCCATCAACAATACGGGCAGTCATGTGCCAGGGCTTAAGCCTGCATTCTGGCCTCATTTAATTAACCTGTAAAGACATGACTACGGTTTTCTGAGCAGGCTCAAGCCTGCACTAGATTAAGGGCAACAAGTTGCCCTGCACACCAGAGCCCTCCGTGGCTCTTAATGCTGACGCAGTCCACTGAGGCGCTCCTAGAAATCTAGTTTTGTCCTGGACTCTGTCAGCTCCAAATCCATCTATCAGCATCTAGTCATTCCCCACTGTTTTCTGCTCCTGCCCTGGGAGCATCTCACACATGTCTAGTCTCCTCCTCTTTTAGCATACCTGCCCTGGCCATTCTTTCCACTTCTGGGTTTTAATTACCACCCTTACCACTGACTTACAAGTCCACTCCTGACCTGTTTCCCACTACAATAATTATATCTGGTCTCTCTGCTATTTACTTCTGGATTTCTCTGCCAATAATAAACTCAAAGTTGTGGTCTCAGATGATGCACATTTATCTGCGGTCCTTTTCCCATCACAGCAGTGCCTAAACTCATGTGGCCTCTCCCCCCAGAAAACTCTAAATGTCCCATTTGGCTAGGCTGCTCAAAACTGCTTTATGTATCATTTTGTTAACTTCCATTCAGCTTAAATGCTGGAGAGGAATCTGAAGCAATCTGACTTGTGCGCAAAATTTCAGGGCTCTTGTCTTCTTCAAAAAGGCTGAGAATATGTACTCTCTGTTCTAGTCCTCCAGCACACACAATCAAGACTTAAAAGCAGGAAAGGAGTCTGTCTGAATTTGTAAAGATGAAAGAATGAATACAAACCTTTTCCAATCCCTTTGAAGGAGGTTAAGCACCTCCCTTATTATTAAAAAGTCAACTAAAAGTCTGGGCAAACTGAGACCAACACTGTGTCCTGAAGTTGCTATGAAGCCTCAAGTGACAGCATTCCTGAGAGATGTTTGCTACCCCAGGAACGTCTTCCTACTACCCAGAGAAAGCTTAAATCCCAAAACTCACAGCAAAAAAATAACCCAAGCAAATTGTAACCCCCTAGCACGCACAGACCTCACACAACAGCTTCACACAGAAATATTTCACTCAAGGCAGCAAAACCAAGTTAAGCAACTTCACAGTCAGAAAAATGAATGCTAAAAAACGTCATTTTCCAAGTCAGCAGGGTTTTCATGGCAAAAATGTGCTGATACTGCATGTGAAAATTAGGACAAAATTTATGCTGCACCAATTTCTTTGCAAGACCACCATTTAAAGAAATGAATAGTGATGAGATTTTAAAATGATTTTCCACTACATTTTCAAATATCTAAAAATCTTACATCTATATATGATGATCTTAAAGGAATTATAATATAAAACATGCTTTATTTGATGTGCCTTGGCTTCTCAGATTCAGTATCTGAAATATGATTTTTAGACAATTAGCTTCCACACACGGCTAGGTTCCAAAGATCAAATAAAACCTGTCCTTTAAAATAAGCAATCCTTTGCAAAGCTCAAGTCAAAGTTCCCAATTTAAAAAAAAGAAAATTACGTAACTAAAACCCTCCTAAGATTTAAGTTGTATTTCAAATACACAGACACAAGGTAGACAGTACTGCAGCAGGCAATTGTAGTGTGTTCCAAAGTCACTCGCAAACATAGTCAAAACAACATATTTAAAGTACATTGACTAAATTAAAAGTATGATATGTTTACGATAAAAGTAATACATACAAACCTGACCAGCCCTAATATATGGCAGAAAAAAACCCACATATCTCAAGTTAGATCATATATATAATCTACTTTTTCAGCTCAAAATTACCCTCTGTAGCCCACATTACATTCAAGACTAATCTCTCTGATGTAACCGAAATACTGCAGGCATTGAAACCTCCAAGAAAACATTCACTAAAAAAGCAATTCAAGTGAGAACAAAACCAATAAAAAGGAAAATCAAAAAGGACTCAAATGTGTCTGCATGGCTTAAGTTTACATCAGTAAACACAGTATGTTGAAAAACAGGTAACAAAAAAATTTTTAAAGTCAGTTCCTGCACACGATCTGTTGTGGTTGTAAAGGCAATGCAGCACGTTCAGTGGACAGAGCGCGTGGTAAGCCCGCAGTCCTGGACTTCGTCTATGAAAATGAGAACGACCTCCTTTGTAAAGTGCTTTGAGATTTGCTGATGAAAATAATTTATCAGAACTTATTATTATTAAACTGATAAAATATATTTTCCTGAGAAATATATTTTTTCTTTTCCATCCTACTTCATAGGAAGGGGAGCTAACCAAGGCCCTAGTCCTTAACTTTCCGCGTGAGCTGACACTCTGACTCCAAGGGGCCGCTCAGCTACTTGTTCCAAAAAAATTTACACTGATTAACACTGCCAAAAAACTGTCCAATTCTATCAACTTTTATTCTAAAAGCTTAGCGAATCTTGAGTCTAGCTGACGGCTTACGGGAAATGACTATATAAAAAGTGATGTCTGAATACATTAAAAAAAAAGAAAACGGCCGAGGTGATCTTCCCTAGATTAATGGTTATTTCAATGGCACTGGAAGTAAACTAGACAGAAACAAAAATTTTAAACTGACTGTCCCCTGACTGTTTTCAAAATACTTGCTAAACAGTTATGCTAGAAACCATGGTATTTGTCAAGATAGCTTTTTCTAGCTAAGGCTACGAGTTAAAATAATGCTAAAATTTGTTTAAGAATTGTGCTATTAAAATACTGCCTTTTTCCTGCACAAAGTATGCAACAATTCAGTAGTAATTGGGAAATGCCTGATATTACTAAATATTTAACAGGTAGCATCAATGACAGCAGGCTTCCTGTACGTGGTTGCTGGTAACTCCTTCCCACCAGCTTACCAGTATTCCAGGAATCTGTCCTTGTGAAGTGATATGCTAATAAACGAGACAAGTGGTTTTCAGCGCCTCTCCGCTTACCACAGCTTTACCTCAGACTTTTTCAATAAACCCTTGGTTTTAGTGCTTCCAAGAAACAAACTGCAGATAACCTTACCCGCTGATCTCAAGATGCCCCCTCTACTCTTTCACTTACAGCAAAGCACTACTGCAGACCTCAGCTCACACTTTACCTTCCGACCGGCAAAACACTGGAACCTGCACTACTACAGGCCTAGACGGACAAGCGTTAGCATCCTAAGATACTTCTCCCGGCGCCTTCATTTAGGGTTCTGCATAAATCACAATTCCAAAATTCACTTTTCTGCTGGTTCTCATCCCACAGCCAGCATTTGAGTAAACAAACAGAGATGATCTCTTCCAATAAAACAGGGTTTTACAGAATTCTCCAGCTCTAAAATCTCTGTCTTATATCCAGGTTTTACTGATCACAACCTCATATAGTAAAAGATAACATTAACAATATTACTGATGTTATCTAGGGGAAGCCAAGAATAAAATTTCATTCCATTAACCTCATTCCACTCCAAGCAATATAAAAATACCACTAGAGAACGCATTTATCAAGTATAGATAGATAGATTAGAACTCCAGTAACACGTGAAAAGCAAACAACAAAACCTCTTATATAACCCTCATCAATAAATGCCGAATCTTAACTTCATTGACATCATTATTTTGCTTCCCCCATTAAAAGCTAATGGGCAGGCCCAGCTGCCATAAATACAGCAGAAACTGGAAGAATCTTGTTATACAGTCGTGGGTCTCTTTCATTTTCTGCCCTTCTTTTTTATTATTTATTTATTTTACACCGTGCACTCAGTTTTGACACTCATTTTACGTGGAGCAGAGGTACTGAACCAGCTCAGGGAAGGGAAAAGGGAGGAAACTCTTAACTCAGTTACAGTTACCCTCTTGCTCCCCCTTGCACTAAGAGGAGGCAATTTACCGCAGCTCAGAAAAGGCAATGTGTTTCCCCATCCTTGTCAGTTCGGCTGACCAGCACACTGGTGAGCAGGCTGGAGGGGACACAGTCACCAGCTTCTTTACTCAGGGTTATCCAGAGCTTAAATCCATGTCACACCACCCAGCCCTAGGTACCGCCCCTACACCGTGCAGTCACATCGCAGCTTGTGACAATCTAGCCACTAGGACTTAGCTGATTCAGACCTGAAAAGCAAGAGATGTTATAAAACTAGACATCTAGAAGAGGGCAAAATAAAGGTTTATACTCCCCTTTAACAGCACTAAGTGCGTGGACCTGTTTCTGAATCTGTTACACAATAGGCTGTTTGTCAGAAACACATGGATAGCCCACTTGTTGCTGTGAAGTGAATAACAAAAACCGCACAGGACACGTCCTCTGACTTTCCTGCAGTACGTGTTTAAAAATGCAGTACATCGCCATCAGCTATGGATCCTCAGCCCCACCCTGTGCTTTTCCATTATATGACAGCATACAAAATCTCCCCTTCTAAATAATTAAAAATATTGTTTTAAATTACAATAAAAAGCTTAGTATTGTTAATTTTATTACACATGTGGTTGCAACTTAGATTCCACTTCATTTGTGCTGTTGAAGAACCTGAGCAACACTGAATCATGCAACTTATGTTTCACCTTGCACAAATTTGTTTAATATAGTGCCGTTACAGAGGGCTCATCCAAACCCTCATATGACTTCAATATTTTCCTTCCAAACAAAATCTGTAATGGAACAGTACAGACATGTATTTCTGAAACACAAGAAACCCCCAGGGAATTAGTCAAGATTTTTGCATGTGGAATAGTCTCACTGAGATCCCTTCAACACGGACTCAAAAATATTGGTAATACATCTTCACAAAAGAAAATAATATCCTTAGCAGAGATTTCTGTTCAGTACCTAGCTTGCAAGTGAATTCTTAAATATTAAACCCTTGAAGCAAGAAGATGACTGTAAAATGAGTTTTTAAACAAAGTAGTTTTAAAAAGGCATGAGCATTTCAAAACGGACGTGCAAAATGTGTTTTGATAAAAGAAGAAATATGAACAACTACAGTTCCTGTCCTTCCTTTAATAGGAGCTAAACCAGACCTCTTCCAGGGATAACCTCTGGAGCAGTGAGAGGATAGAAAAGATAAATATATCTTGATATATCATGGAAAAAAATAAAAGGCATACCCGTAGCTGTCTTCGCTTTCTGAATCACGCTCCTGGTCAGAATCTTTGTATTTATCAGGATCTGGAAGAGTACTTGGATCAAATTCTTCTTCACTTCCACTGTGACCAAGAAAGGCCACTGTTTCCACTCCATCCTGTAACGTGACAAATGGAGAGTTACAAGACAAACAAACGAGTCCACGTTACGTCCCACAACCCCATGAGCAGGATGCCATAACAAAAACAACATTGTTCAAAAAAGCTCACTGATATATGTTCAAATACTACTTTCCCAACCTTACCAACTTAAATCTACCAAAGCTACAAAAGGTTTTGGCAGCAACTAATCAACAGGCATCTGAGAGAAAGCCCTTAAGTAGCGTGAAACTTTACTGTTTCCCAGAAACATACTGGCAAAGAGAGATGAGCCTACAGACACACTAATCACTTGTGTGCAATGCACTTTACAAAACGCTCTGATTTAAAACTCCGTCAGGTTTCCTTGCAGTTAAACAAAATGCTGCTTATGCTGAACTAACTGTTCTAGAGGAGTTTCAACCATGCACCACAGTGGATGCGTATTCTTTAGGCCTCCTCCAAGAACCCATCTCCCCTCTCCAGAGCTCAACATGCCTCAGTCTCCTCAGCACTTCTTCGAAAGGCTGCTGGAGCTGGCACGTTTCACCAAGGGTGCTGGAGTGCCTCTCTAATTTCTTAACAAAGAGCACCAGGAAGCTACTTCTCCATAAAGGCCTAGATAATATAATAAGGCCAACTGCTTTTGCAGTGCTGAACTAACGGTAATGTTTCTGTACGTGTTTCTCTTGCTAACAAGCACAAAGGAAGCAGATATATGAATGTCATATGCAACAGTGTATGTACACATAGGGGGAAAAAACCAAAAAGCTTACAGGCACTTCTAAGCACTATGATTCCTAGATCCATACATTTCACATGGGAAAAAGAAAAACAAATGCAAAGAACCTATAATTAAAGACGTTGCTACCTTTTGTTTACATATCTAAACAACATACATATATGGTTGAATTTCCAAAGCAGTACCCGTTTAAATGATCCATCGTTCTACAAATAATTTTACATCATTAAATACTTCATTCTTCCTCTGGTTTTTCATCTGTCCATCTCTCTCCAGCCCCAGGCTCTACCGCTGCAATTAGGTATGTACACAGCTCACCACAGTAAAAAACCCTCACACCAAAGGTCCCCTGTATATTTAGATGTACAAGGAGAGAGAGGCAACTGGCTGGCCAGGGCCCAGGTTAGTCCCCACTGCACAGAGTCCCTCACTGGTCATCCAGGAGCACTTCCACAGCGCATTGGAAGGTCACCAAAGGAGCACACAGGAGAAAGGGGTAAGAGAGAGATTTGCAATCACAAGGCAGAAGAAAAGCATACGAAGCATGCATTTTGCTCTTGACTATTCTGAATGGCTGGGTATATAAAATCTCTAAAAGCACCATCAGACTCAGCAGCACTGTAAACTACCTAAGGTACCATAACGGCTAACTGAAAACCATGCTGATTACTGGGAACTTCAGGTGCTACTTTACTATAAAGTCACAAAAAATAAAAAGTAGTGGAAAGGCATTTGGAGTTAGACACTATTTTCTAACTTGCAAAAATATTATTCTCTGGTTCATCTTTTAGTACAATATTACAAAGCACTATTAACTCAACAGAAAACTACTTTTAAAGTTACCTTCTTACTAATGCATTTCCACATCTGAAAAAAATTGTACATGAAATTGTAGTTGACTTCCGCTTCTTGTAAACCTTAAACATTTGCTCTTTACTTGTCCCTCCCATTGTGTCTATTCTTTCAACACAACTGGCACATACTAACTATGTACTTGCAATAAACAAAGAGAAACACTATTCAAAGCTGTGGTATGGAACAAAGCATTGTTTAAAATGCGGATGTGAGGCTGTACTACAGAATGATGTGATACTAACATTTATTGGCAGTTATTTTTGAAGATTTGGACCATTCATTCATATACTCATTTACAGCAACAAAACGTTGACACTGCATTGTCTCCTAAGTTTTTTCATTTATGTACTGCATATATAAGGCGATTAAACATATACTGATTAGAGCTTAACTTTTGTTACACATTCACAGTCATTCTTCTAGAAGGAAATTTGCAGATACGCAGTCAAGGCACTACCTGTAGTTAGGCAAACGCTGTAAGAAATAATTGACAAAAATACTTCTTTAGTTCACCAGGAATCATGAGGTCATCTTTCTTGTAAGTATTGCCTGTTACATATTCAATTAACATATTTGTAAGTCTCTGAAATTGTCAGAAACTTTTAAATGAACATTTATCAACCACAGTTGAATAAGAGAAACTCATTATTTTTCACTCTTGCTTCAAGCTCATATCAGCCAGTTGGGAAGGAGAAATCTTATGACTGAACTTCGCATTACTTACCACAAGAACTGGAGCCAAAAAGTCAAAGACATAGTTCCATATAATAAACCCTTGTAAAAATTCTCCAGAGAAAATTCACAAATAGGATACAATTTACAAAATTTGGACTGGCTGCTTCCTATGGCAATCATCACTATCAAATAAGAGATTAACTGAGGAACAGATTTGGGCCTTCTGTCATTTAAGTCTGAGGTAGATGACAGCGTTCTTCGGAGCACAAACTACTATAAAGTTCTACCACAGAAGGAAATACATTCAGATGTCAAATCAGGTTGGTCCGGGAAACAGGACGCAGCGTCACATATCTTGCTGTTTGCACTCTGCCAAGGGGTAACAAGCTTCCTCTTTTATTACAGCCCACAGGTTGGTCTGTGCATTTTGCAATCTAGTCTTAGTACATGGAAACTTGGCATGAAGACTTTCAGTTTCGATACGGCACTGACATGAAAACATTTCTGCATTCACACAGTATCCCTCTGAGGCATAAGGAGATGCTTTTTACACAAACACAAAACTTCAGGAAAATTCAGCAAAAGCTTCAGTGCTGGAGTGTTGGGAAAACTTACTGTCATCGGCTCTCTACGCAGTACCAATTCAGCAATGATCACGCTCTTCCTAATTTTATACGTTTTAGAAACGCACGCAAGGCGAGGGCAGGCTCCTCTACAGAGTTTTTGTCCTGCTTCAAGACAGAACACCATTAGCTCAACTTCTACTTATCTTTGTTATGAGATGAAACGAGAACCTCCCTTCTTCGTAAAGAAGCCCGAATAGCTCATGGAGCTCATGTAAATGTGTTAGGCACGCTAATAGAAGCTTAAAAATGAAGGAATTGATGGGCACTTTTAAGGAGACAGACACTCGAGGGACTAGAATCTTCCGAATAGTGGAAGGATGTCTCATTTCTACCAGGCATTAGGCCTTCAGGTGAAAAGTATCTATTACAATAAGATAAACAGGGAGGGCAGAAAAACATACCATGAAAGACTGCACATACATAAAAGATGCTACATTTTACAGGATTTAATTAATAAAATTCATATATAATATAGTTATTTAATTTATAGCAAATTTAATTTAATAGGTGTTTTTTAATCAGATTAAATTTTATTGAGTTGCACTTCCTATGTCCAAACCCTTAAGCAATTCATCAGTTCCTAGTAACCGGGTTGAGGGGGAGAAAGAATTGTTTCAGAATTGCCAAGTCTGTCCACAGTACTTTATGTAAAGCTCAGTGAAGGAGTGTTGCCGATTAATTAAAAATAAGTTTGTGGCTCGTCTAGACAATCAGCTCCTTTTGAGATATGTCACCTTTGGCTTTTGTTAATAAAGCATGTGGCCTCTCCTAGTAAGTGATGTTTGTGGCTTAACATTAAACAAAGTAAGCTTTAAATATTGTTAGTAAGTTACTCCATATAAGTACACAACTTTTCAAAATTTAGCGTATTAAGGTTCACATAAAAGGATACTTAAAAATATAATATAAACCCTTTCATAAACTGATGGCATTCCAAATTTTATTAATTTTCTTTTTTCCACAATTATTTTTCACACAAAAGTGAGAGCTGGTTTTGCATCATTTTTATGATGGAACATATTCACAGAAAGGGAGGTGCTGGGACATTTCTTCAAAGCCATCTGACTCTGGATTGCCCTGACCTCCTTGTGGGGGGTCATAACCTGATCTCTTAACCCAGAATACTTTGTCCCCAGCTAATACACAGTTGCTCTGTTATTTCATCATCTACACTGCCTTAAGGAAATACAGCTATTCTTGTGGTTCACAAATAGAAAAGCAGCCTTTGATGTAGCTGGGGTGTTTGATCCAATACTTGCTTGGAAGATCAAGCCTCAGACCTCAGCCTGGATACTGACTGGGAGCCAGTGGAGCAAACTGAGTGCAGATCTAATGTACAAAGAGCTGCCTAAACCACCTACAAACGTGTCAGCCACACTGCATACTATCTAAAGGTCATCAATAGCCTTCATATCCAGCTCGACCTAAACTGAATTACAAAGGTCCTGCCTGGAGGTGACAAACACATAGAGCACCATTACACTGAGGCAAGGATCATTTTTTCTTCTAAGTTAAAAGGAAAAAGGCCATACTTCTAAGATGATGTTTAATGTCAACCTTCATGAACTGCGATCAAGTCACAGGAGCTTTCTCCCTGTTATCTTCTACCATTTGTCACTTGCATCAAAATCATCTTGAACATTAATCCTAACAGGTGACATCTACTTCTCTTCTGCAATTTGTCCTGTCACTCCTCCTAGGCTTGTTTCTTCTTACATGTAGGTAGTAAGAGGAAGCAGCGTACAAAAGGGTGGGAAGAGCAGAGAACATGTTGTTGTTGCAGGACTTCCTGATCTCACGGTCTGAAGCTTGCAGATGCTTTTGAGGCACACAACAGAAAGCCAAGGATTTGGACGTGAATAGGGTCAACTATTTCTGGAGTTTCAAGGGTCTAGCCAGATGGCTGCAATAGTTTAAATGTGTTTACTACCGAAGGTTGGTACACAAAAATTGGAGAAACCACGGTGGTAGTTTAACTCTTGGTGACAGATATAGACTTTGATGCTGAGATGTTCTAACTTGTCTTCCAAACGTTGGAAGGAGTCAATCAGAGCTTCTGGATTTCACGTCACTTTAAAGGGAGACCATTCTTGTTCTTCAATGGAGGTGATAGCTAGGTCTTGGCTGCTTCTTCAAAGCGCTCACCCTTCCCAAGCAGCATCAGTCTCACCAACGTTCGATTTCATCCAGTTGTTCTTTGTTTATTTTTAAGCAATCTGACATCTTCAAAAATAAAATTAGCATAGCTGATGCAGTAGAATCTTACTGTATACCAGTGATCTAAAAGAATGTCCTTAAAAATACTTTATTTTCTTTCTGAGCATTCCTATATGCTCAACATATTATGGCTAGTGAACGGGTAAGCCTTTATTCCAAACCAGTACATGCTGATACATATATACCGCCATGCCAATTTTTAGAGCGTAAATGTAACAAAGGAATCTACTTTTAAAATTTCTCCTGCTACCAGCACAGTTCAGAACCATGGAAAATACAAAAATCATAAAAATTTCACATTCACATTCTACTTTTTGATAGTAAAGCTCCTCTAGATACCATAGTAGAAGGCATACATTTATTGGTAAACCTGATTTTTTGTAAAGTACTTAAATTCTGTATTAAGAGTTAATAACAAACATGATAAATGCATACTGAGAAAGATTCTATCATGCCTAGCACTTCATCTGTGACCTATGCAAGGGTAAATTTTGATCTAAAAAAATCTCTCTACAAATGAAATTCACACGAACAAAGAACACATTCTGAATACATCAACAGTTTTATTAACTTAACTATTATATACCTGTTTTATCTGAAAGCCAGTGCAATCTAGTTTGAAATAATTATTCTAAATTGGGTACACAGCATTTTAAAGTATTCACTGCAAAGGCATTTAAAGAAGGAGAGCATTAGAAATCTGACTTGGGTAGAAAGTGGTTTAAGCTTTCATTTTCACGGGTTATACACTATCACATCACACCAGAACACAGGAAACTGCACTATCACTTTAGGCCAAGTTCTCTATTGCCACAAGCAACCATACCATTTGAGCAATCAACCTCATGCTTTTATTGATCTGCATCTCATAACCAGTTGGCTAGTTCTGCCCCATTATTCAAATGGGAATGCTCTTTCAAAAAGTCAGTTATACAGTGATTAAAAATCCCTTTATAATTAAACCTGCTTTGGCTCATATTCGTTTATACCCATTTGTTCTCGGGCCAAAAAGACAAGGTGAAGCTCCTGGAGGGTTCCACCCCATATTTTTACTGATTGAGAAGGATTTGTGAGTGCACTTCCATGTTATCTAAATGACATTGATTAGGATGGGACTTTGACCTTCTTCAGCAGCAATTTGCAATGCAGTGTATTTACAAACTCCTGCTAACCTAAAGATTAAATTCTGCAAATTTCTGAGAAAATCATCCAAAGACTTTTTTCTCCAGCGTATTTGCTCTTCTTTGCAGTTGAATTATATAATGGCTACATCTCATGATTAGGCCTTATGCTTTTAATTCTTTATTTTACTCCTAAAAGCCCTTCATAGATGCTCACTGTAAATACAAGATTTTTTTAATTGTTACTGGCTATAATTTTCAATGTGATTACAATAAAAGGGCAACCTAATACAATTCTGATGTTAAAAGTCAGGATAAAACAATTATACTGTTAATTTGATTCATGTTACCGACATGAAAATACAACTTAAACAAGATAAATGAAGTTACTATGAAAACGAAGGTAGGTAGCACTGGTAGCAAAATACACAACAGAATACATAAAAATTTGACAAACAAAAGGGTTCATCCTACTGCACATAACAACCTTGATTTCAGAGAGTGATAGTTCACAGATTTACAGTGAACTGAAAAGTGAAAGCCCAGTGTAATGAAATAGGAGCACAGGCACACAGTTGCTTTATTTGCCATAAAGAATCAAGCCTAGGATGTTTAGCACTATAAGCAAACCTCTGGCATTTCAGCTAACAGCGTAATAGCTTAATCTCTAGAAAAGTATAAAGGTTCCAGTATTTGCCATGCCAGCACCTGGACACAGAAGGCAGTATGCATATCAAATCACCGTCGGAATGAAAACTGATTCAAAACATTTAACAATGCAAAGGCTCCAAAGTGGAAAAGTCTAAACAATTTTTAATCTGAAATCTTTCTAATACCAGATTGTTAAGTATTACTTTGTGTGCAAGGGAGCAAGTACTACAGGACCTCCCCCCCCTCCCCGTGCCTTATAAAAAAATGCAAAAAAGCCCTAGGAGAATCAAACATGTCAAATACATGTCCAAAAGTCTAAGGGCCGCTTACAAAAAATAAAAAATGACATCCTGGAACACTGCTTTTAAATTTATATTCTACACATGTAATCCTTGACCTATCTCTTTACATTCCCCTCCTCTCTCTTTCTCTTTACTTCTAGGTTCGCAGCAGTCATGGCTGTCAGCCCAAACACAGAAAACAATTCTCCAAAGACTTCTCTCTCTGTGTTCACACATTCAGCACATCAGTCGTCTCCAGGGAACCCCTGCACATGTCCACTGAGACAGCCCCCGCAGAAAAGATTTCTCTTTGTATCCCTTTGCGGCACTTTTGAACGAGGCAGAAGAAACTGCATTCTTTCCTGCTATGCAGCAAAAGTACCCACAGCCAGGACTATACAGCGTAGACTGAAAGCAAAGATCATCATTTGTTCAGTAACTGTTATATTTTTCTTGAATAAACAGATCAACAGCAGCATTTAACACAAAATAATCACAAGAAATGTTGTTAAGTCACGCAATTCCTTTAAACTAGTTAGTGCTGCTCTTCCCTTGAAACAACCGATTTGTATTCAGTGAATGAGAGAAAGAACAACATTGGTACTGTTCACTGGATAAGCTTTCCTATGATGGTAAGACTCATTTTCACTACACTGGGCAAGTTATGTACTCTAAACACTGTGCAAAATAGGTTTGTAAAATAGCATGTTTACAGGGAGCAAAAATATGAATTAAATGAATTCCCCACATCTATTTGAAGCTGAAATACTGAAATTCATTTGAACTGCCACTGGTGCTTCTACATACAGAACACAGGAAAAGAAACAGTAAGAACTATTGCTGCTTATGGTACTTACTTAATTGGTTGCTGTTAGAAGGAGAAACAAACTTGCACTCATGAGGCCCCCTTCAACAGTAGCAATAGTTTCCTGTTTGTAAATAATTAAGATACTGCCTAGCTGAGGCTTATTCGACTATGAAAAGCTGCACATTTGAGAGTCATTTATTATTAATTGTTTTGTTGTAGAATCCATGTTCCCAAGTCACGGATCCCATTCTACTTTGTGTTGTAAATCTGTGCAAAAGACAGTTCCTGGCCCAAAGAGCGTATGGGTTAACTAGCAGACTAGTGAGACCAGATGAATACAGTCTGATGAAGTACACAGAAGCGAGCTGCCCGGGACAGGTTATGAGCGCTGGCCACAATACATCAGGAGGCCTGCCTTTCATACTTCCACAGGCTTTGTTGCAAGGAGGATCTTGAACGAAGAACTGGAAAAAGCTTCGGAGGTAGACTGGCAGCCATCCACAGGCAGCTTTTGTTGAGTGAGAGGAAAAGCGGAGACCAGAAAAAGAAAAAAAGGAAAGAAAAATCACTGTTTGAGAAGTGAGCAAGCGGGTGATAAGGGGCGAGAACTAAGCTCTTGATACCAATTGAGTGATGACAGGCCATGAAGGATGCTGAGCACGAAGGGCCTGTAGAGAGACACAAAGAGTGGTAACTTTGCAGCAGCTTTTTGAATACATATGAATGGAGCAAAACAGCATTCATAAAGGAAGGCAGAAAGGACGATGAAGAAGTCAAGACATAAAATGACAATATCCCTTGATGATAGTTTTATCCATGTGAATGAATAGAAAGTCATGCCTCAGAAACGTCAAATGGGAAGAAAAAGAAAATATATACATGAGGCAAGATCTTTTAGACCTGCCAACTATATGGAAGAAACACAATTTTCTCCTCTAAATTTTTTTTAAAAGGTAACTTCAAAGTGAAATATAAGTTAAAAATAATTGCTGAGAGTTACTGTTATTCAGGGAATTTGAGACAAAGGAAAGAGCATGTGTGCAATAGAGACCAGAAATATTATTAAGGTACAGGGAGAAGCAACATAATGATTCTCTTTTGGGAAACAGATAATGTAATTTATCATCTGTGGAAAATAAAGGGACAAAAAGAGGATTAAGAAACATTTAGATATGCAGTTATCAAAGATGATACTAAGGTATAGGCTTAAGCAAGAGATAGTGATGATACCCACAGTGACCAAGAAAGAAGATACCAAAGAAGGTACAATTTTTTTCTTGAGAACTGCCTAAACCATGAAACATCAGAGAAAGAAGCTAAGATCTTAATTTGGACAGAAGGATAGAGCTGGAGTGGAAAGACAGAACTGCAACTCATTACCACAGAAATGAATTTGTGTTCATGGATGAGATTTCTCCACTGATGAGGAGAGGAAAAAAAGCAAAAGGCAGAGCTGTGCAAAACGTTGTCATGAAAGGAGACTGAAGATTATGAAATTCCTGAAATTCTGAAGGAGAAATTACTAGAGATGACAATGAGCGAAAGTGAGGGTGGGCACATCTACCTGAAAAACCTCTAAAAAAAAAATTACCCCCAAGATTTGAAATGAAGAAGCTGGTGACACAGATGAAGGCGGAAGGCCAGGGAAGGCAAAGACATACACAATCTTCTGAGAAACGCAAATGTAGAATCAATGAAGTCTAAAAACTGAAAGCTGGAAAGAAAATGGTTCATAGTAGAATCACATGAAAGAAATCAGAGACATCAGCTCCAGAAGGAGCCTTAGTAAGTTTGAAGCTGAGAAGGTGAAAGATGCAAATAGGGTGAGCGATGAGGACGACGGGGAAATTTTAAAATTGTTGAGTCTAAAGCATGTGTGTATCATAAAGCAAATCTCAGAATACAGAGAGAGAAAAAAATGACAGCAAGTTAAAGGAAGGGCAATAGGTTGAGGGAATGAGATCACTAACACAAATAGAACAGTTAGTCTCCAAACATTACAAGAAAGTGTTATTATATTCACTCATCCTTCTTGCAAGAAACTGGTGAGATCCTATTAGGAAAGACAGAATTGGAAGCATGAGGAGGGAAGAATTGGGGAAATATTTTAAAAAGGCAGTGATGGCATCTGGCAATGGAGATATGTGAGGTTAAAATGTTTGCAGATGGAGAGAGTAAATTTGGAGTGAGGAAAGCCAGCATGATCACGGAACTTCTACCTTAGATCCCATCCAGCATAAGGTCAGGAACAAAGAGAGAAAGCTAAGGAGCGGTTTGGCAAAGCAGATCTTGTAATGGTAGCAAAAGACTTAGAATGGAGAAGAGCATCACATCAAGAGAATAAGTAACAATGCAGTGCAGATAAAAGACAGAAATCAACAGCACCGTTGGAGCAGACACCATGGAGAGGCCAAGTGAACAACCAGTGAGTAAGCAGCAGCCTGATTAACATCAGGCCTCTCAGAGAGCAGGATCCATGTAGGAGGAAAATCAGAGTGCAAAAATATTTGGAGCAATGTGGTGAAGGGAGGAGGAAAAAAAAAAAAAGACCCCAGACAACTTCCCATCAAAAGCCTAAGCATCTGCTTAATAAATTATTAATTAAATTAAATATATCAGTGATGGATCATGAAGGAATCACATTGTACTATCTCAAACAAAAGTCTTTCATTTTTGTACTGTTAAAATGTTTTAATGTATTTCCAGTTATTAACAACTTTAGTTTCCAGTATTTGAAATACAAGTGGTATACAAATGTTAAGAGTAGAAAATCTGGCACTCATCGGAATATGTAATCAGTATATAACAGATCTCTAACCGATTTCTTTCCACCCGCCAAAAGCCCCTACCCCATACTTGCAGCAAAGCAGTCTCAAACACATTACAGGCACCGAAACCATCTTTACAAATTTTAACCTAGGCAAATGCCATTTTCAGCTGTGGACATAGTATGCCTCTCACTTGCTCATTCACTTGCCTGTTCATTTTAGCAACATCTGAAAAATCTTTATACTGCATAAATAATGTATTATATCCATAACAACAGGACATAGTACACTGCATGATTGATTACCTTGGCATTTAGCTCTTGGGAGAATAGCTTTTGTGAAACATGGCTCTATTGGATGCTCAGAAAATTACATTTTGGTAAAACTGTCTGAGGGATCAAACTTATGGGCAGTTAGACAAAACGTTATTAACTCACAGAAAGATACCAACTTTAATTTTCCATATTGTACCAAACCTATGCCACTTTGCATTTGTTTCTTGAGAAATTAGAGGCAGTAAAATCAGGGTGCACCAACTTAAATTGGCGATTAAAATTTGTAATTGCAATCATAATTAAAATCAGCAAACACTTCATTCACACTTCAAGTAAACAATGTTTCTCTTGTTTTACAGTTGTGAGTATTCTGAAGCAAGGCTATTTTTCACTGGCTTTTACACAGAATTTGGTACTATTTTAGGCTGACCAGAATGCACATCACTTTTATTTAAGCAATTATACAGCTGAACATAAATCTATTTAAAGTTTCAATATTTCCTTTTCCATTACATTAGCAAATCGTGAATATGCCATTGCTTATTTACCAAATGATTAATTTTTTAATCATGATTAGTGTCACGTTGACTTTTATTCCATCTGAAATGGAAACAGATTTCAAGCAGAACTTTCATTATCTTATATAAAATATATACCTCATGTATATTATTTTCAAGCTATTGCTAATTAATAAGTGAAGTAGAACCATCTTAAATACAACTGCTGCACACAAGAAAAATTAAATTTATCCAAACAGCTTCTATTCCTTAAACTAACATTTATTAAGATATTCCTTCTCTGCTGCTAACAAAGAACTTTTACGGCCTCTGAGCATTCCTTCTTACAAGATTTTGGTATGGCTCATACCCTCAGATCTAATTTCTATTCATCAACTGAAAGAGGAAAGCAAGAATAAACAATGATACCTAGTTCTTTAAATTCTAATAACATTTTTCAAGCTCCAATTAACTATACATTGAATTGAACCAATCGAGTATGTTCAAATGAAGAAAATATTGCTTCCTTTGAACCTGGAAAGGAAGCAATTGTTATGAAAACACACTTTTGGAACAGTTCTCTAAATCATGGAACTTGATCAACATCTGTATTTATTGCTTGAATTGTTCATTTTTACATTATTTTAGTAGATTCTACGTAGACCGTTCCTTACCACTTTCAAGTAACCTAATATTTTTAATTTCTCATAAAGAAAAAAAAATGTATTTAACTTAAATTGTGAATTTAAATAACCGTTTTGATCTTTTTACTGAGCTGTTGACTTTCACTTACCACGTTCCAAATAAGCGTAAGAGAGAATATGGATTGGGTGTTTTGTTTTGTTTTGTGTTTTAATATCCTTCCCCCAAATACTTGCAACACACATACAAAATGCAAAAGGGGAGTAAAAGCAAGATGGGTAAATGTTAATCTCATTTACTTAAAATAAATCATAGCATGTTTAGAAAGCTGTCACAAAAAGTAATTTTATCCTAACTTTACTGCTCATTTTAAACTCCAGTGCAAACAGCTCATTTGCTCTACTGACTTTGTGTTATACAGTCTGCTTGCAACCACACTTTGCTGTACATTAGTAAATACTGAAAATAGAAATAGCTAACCGAAAACAAGATCTATAAGATCTATTGGTTTAGGTGTAGCCATATTGCAAGTTCTCATTAATTTGCCAGCCACAGAGCATCCTAATGTGCCACCACAACAAACAATTTAGTACAGACCCAAGACAGGCTTTGTGTATACATAACACAGTGGAAACTACTGTCCTTACTAGAAATACATATAGCCTACTAAATAAAAATTAAAACATATGCCTGACTGCAACAATGTACTATATAATATTCATGAGTTCAAGCAGGTCGTTTAGACTCTAACTCCTCCCTATGGCACCATCCTCCAAAATCTTTATTTTAAATGAATAAAATCAACTCACTCCAGACTTTTTGCCATGAAAAGCTCAAAGACATGACTTAGGTAAATTGATGTAACAATAACTTCTTGGGACTGACAGCAACTGGATGTGGACTGCTCCATTAATCTCAGTACGCCAGTAATTCCAAAACCTACAGATAAATATTGTCAAATGCTCACTCACAGCAGTTCCCAAGAAACACCCAGGGAATGGGCTTGTTCCATAAACCCAAACTGTCTCATGCCTTTCTCGATAGGATATTTCCAACGCTGATACAGAGGCCTCTCTTTGACACACTACAGAGCAATCGTGTCAAGAGAAAACCTACAGGATTTGCAGAAAAAACAGAGCTGGTGGTCACCTCCTCCATCCTCTTCCTCCTCCATGAGTGAATAAGCTACAGCTGAAACATTCCTATCTTTATTTCTAAAGCTTCCAGTGATGAGAAAACCACAGTCTCCTCACACAACTTATACTAGTATTTAGCTCATTGGACTAAATTAGCATTGGACTACTATTTCTCAAATCTGTATCGATCTTCCCTTTTACAAACTCATTACTTTTTGCCCCACAGGCAATGAGCTGCAAGGTCAGACTGCACTTTTACTTTTCAAGTACTCTACCTATTTCCTGACTTTCTCTTCTCTAGATCAGGCCTCCGAATGCGTAGCTCATAAGCTGGGATACAGCTGTCAGGGTAACTTTTTTGGTCAGCTGAAAACTGAGGCGCAGCTGTCCTGTTCAGGGACGAGAAGACTCTCCAAGGTGACATACTGGGCAGCTCACCAGTAAAACACCCTTTGGCTCCCACCCAGCAGACCTGATTGATCAGACTGACAAGAAATGCTCCCGTCCACACTGGCCAGCCCTCGGGAGAAGGACGCACTGCCCCATGGTGCCCACGTCAACCAAGCAGCATGCGCAAGCTCCACTGGCCTAGTGGGCTGCCGAGGCATGGGCACCAGCCCAGCCTCTCCGCTTCGCGCCAAGAGAAAGCAGGAGGGACCTGGAAAGATAAAGAAGGTGGTAGGAGGGTATAGGGAGGAGCGCGGCAAAATGGAAAAGGAAATGGAAGACAAAGAACCAAACAAAGCTGGAAGAGGAGAGGAGAACGGCTGTAGGAAGGAGAATGGTGCAACATGCTGTGGGTTATTAACAGTCCTGGGCTACTGCGGGTTATAAACAGTCCAGTCCTATCGTTTAAGCTGGACTCCCCTGCTTGAGGCAGAACTGTTCAGCTCCTTCAGTCTTTGCGGAGCACTGAAAGCCTGGACACAGCATAAAAGATGTAAAATACATAACAAATAATGCAGGAGATTCCGTGTTATTTGTTTTCATGTTGAACACATTCATATCATATGGTAACTTTTAAAAAAACCTTCACAGAACTTTTTGGCTTCTGTGCCAGTATAGTCAGATCTGAGCACCCTGAAAGCAAATCTAGGACCCAGTCTGTCAGGGAGCACTGAAGGTCCTGGCTATATGCCATCGCTAGAGTACCAAACTCACAGGCACGTACCTCTGCATGCTGAGTTATATATCCCCTCCAAGTTACCGAAGCACACATGCAACCTACTGCATCTCTCTCTACAGGTCCCACCGAAGTCTTTAGGGGATTCAAATAACAGTCCACCCAATGCATCAGATCGCAGGATGGCACTTTAACCCGTAATTCCTGTTTTTACAGCAAATCACTACTTCTTAAGCCAAGAAAAAATAATAATCATAACAACATTGGTAAAAAAGGTTTCACCATTGCAGAAATAAATGTTTAGAAATCTTTCCTAAACAGCTTAGGGAAGGTACAGGATTTACTATAGAGTCCTACTATTATTTCCTTTAAACCCTTTCTCAAGATACGCTCGGGGCAGAGAACCTACAAAACTGCAAAATGGATTTATTAAAAAGGCAATTAGAAGTCACTGATATTTACTGACTCAATCCCAACAACCATCCAAACCCAGTAACTATAAAATATCCTGTACATAAAAGTTACAGTTAGCTGCCATTTTCTCTCATAGCTGTCATACAGTTTCCTAGGTTTACATAACTCCTCAAACTCTTAAATTGTTGAGTACTTAAAATGGCAGGTGAAAACCTTTTGGGGGTGGGGGAGGGCGCTTAGAAACCTTTTTCATCCGCTATGCTAAACAAAGGCAAACAAAAAACCCTTTAAATGTGACCCTGAAACAAGCTTTAACATTAATACAATTTTAGAGACTTAGCAGTATTTCTCCATTTGAGAAATGATGGAGCTAGGTGCCTGGTCCTCTTTACACAAGTTACACATCTTTGCAAATGGAATACTTAACCTTAAAAACAATATTTTTACTTTCTTCAAGACTACTAATCCTCAGAGTAGACAAGTTCAGAATTTCAGCTTTATGAAGTCACTAAAATTATTTCTTCCTCAGAAAACCTACCCGATTATAAAATCATGTTATGACTTAATTGTATCCACAAACCTATCTCTTCACATATGTAACTTAAATGCGTTAAGCTTCCTTTTTAAGTTCTTGCAGTTTCACAAAATTTTGAGGATAAAATTTAATGACTTATATAAAATAAGTAAATCATTTGTTACATCAAATTCTACTTGGCATACAATATTAGTGCAGAGAACATTTGCTGGAGGTACTGTTAAGTGAAAATCCTTGTTACATTATGCATGACTCCCCAAAGCACTGAGTTCATAACATCCATCATGAAATTCAGAATATATAACTACATTTAGAAAGAAGTACATTCAGACCTGTGATCAGCATTCTGATATCTCCAGTTATGAGTTTTAATTAAACTTGTTTTTGTATTAAATCCATTTTTATTAAATAGGCATAGAATCATGTTTCATACATTATGCATAACTAAAAAGAGACAAGAAAGTTATTTGTAAATGCCTTCTCTTAAAAGCATATCATAATTCAAGTCACTGTTCCATAAACTCTCCTTACAATTCTGATGAAGTGGCATCACCAGTGAACATAAGCTACCTCTCCGAGGCCTTCAGCCACCTCATCAGCAATCTATTTCAGCACAGATACTTCTACATGGGAAGACAAGCTGATAAATGAGATGTTTAGATTAAACAGAGGATGGATTATTTTTCTGCCAGTATGTAAATTATTAAAAAACAAACACACAAACAAACACACAAACAAGAGATTCCCAGGCACTTTGGACACACCAGACTAACTCTAAGATTCCATAAATTCCCTTTCTTTATTATGGAAAATCTTTTACCACTAAACAGATGAGGTCAAATTCTCTCTCCATTTTCCACACACTACATCACATTTCAGGAATCTTTATCATTTCCTAGTATTACAAATAATACAAAGATGCATCTAGAAGAAGGTCAGAAGGCTGAAGTCGTAATCTGCTTGCTCTCAGAAGCTGCATCTTCGGCAGCAGAGACGACAGAACTGCATAGAAAGTAGCTCTTTAAACCACCAGTTTATATGCCACTCTGCATACAAAAACCAAATGCCTTCATTCCGGATTGTGCCATTGCGCTGTGCTGTAACTCATGATGAGTTCAGTTGACCCCAACCATCTCTACTGTGAAGGCGGAAATTTCCTCAAGAAAGGTGGCTACCCTATTACAGGAGGAAGCGATCCTTTCAGCAAGCTCATCCCATCGGCGTGCCCAGGTCCTCCCCCTCTTTGCTTTTTCTCTGACACCTTGTAGCTACGAGAAGTCCTTTTGCTTAGCCTACCAGCATCATATCCATTTAATGTAAATGTAGGCAACTATATTTTACCCTGGCATTAAGTGCCTAGGCATGAAAATAGCCCCTAATTCCACAGAAGGTCCATAGTGAAGGGGTTTGCATGCAGTGCTGATTAAGCATTATATACTGTGCTAGCTTGTACATAGCTAGATGTTACAAGCATTAGCATCTTTGCTAGACAGAAAAAGTTGTCAACGCCAGCTAAATCCAAGATCTCAGCTTTTGAGCACGGTGGATCACCCACTCGACAAAGAACAGCTGAGAATTTACCACATTCTCCCTCTAGTTTCCCCCTGCAAAATTAACAATTTCAAATGAGTCTCAAGCAAGAAATGAAATCTAGATAACCAGCACGCTGAATTACCAACAGCAAATACTACCTCTTAAACAATAAAGGAAGCCTACTTTAAAGTAATCAGTATTTTGAGCTTCAGGGAATCTGTGGGAATGGGATACTCTGACTGGGGCACAGAAGAGGAGTCCTTAACATCACAGTCCTCTCTTTAAAGAGGACTGTTTAAGCTGTTTATACATTTGTCAAAAAACTGTTTTATTAACAGAGCCTAAACTATAATATTCAGCTTTTGTCCTGGATAAATATCTTCTCTCAGAACAGTCCAGAAATTCCTTTGAATCAGTACATTTATTTATACAAATCCTCAATCGTTTCCTCTTTGATCCCAATCACATGCACAAACATATATTTACTAACCAGTATTTTGGCTGTAAAGTAGAAGCTGAAAGTAACTCTCTTTTAGAAAAAGAAGGGCTTTATTAAAAGACGAAAAAGCTGTTTCTCTGCTAGAGAGAAAATGACTTAGTATTCAGGCCAAGAAGCTAACAACTTTTGGTTTATCTGAACAATTTCACTGAATTTCCTGAAAATCAGACAGCTAGCATGGAGCACCTGCTAACATTTCAGTACTGATATCTTATTTCAGTACTAATATCTTTACATTGTGCTTTAAGCTGCCTTTTCTTAAGGAGTAATCTGAACTACTAGAAATTTCTGATTTTGTGTATGTACTTGTCCTGCTTTTCAGACGGCAAGGTAGCCAGAGGCTGAGTACAGGCACGTGCTGGTATTTCCAACACTCATGCTGTTTTGAGTTGTACAAACAAGCGTCTCATACAGATCGCAAAGAGAGTCAGGGACAAAAGTAATATCTAGTAGCTATTACAAGTTTCAGAGAAGTCAAGATTTTGCGCAGAAAATAACCTGAAGCACAAGTACTTCCGTAATGTTTCTTGACTACATCATTCCTATAACAAGATTTTTTAAATGCTGATGACATGCTGCATGTCAAGTTAAGAACACAAAAAAGCAGCAGCAAAAATTTAAAAATGTGAGTGGATAAACTGCAAACTACAGTCAAATAATCAGCATCAGAATAAATTTAAACACTAGAAAGTTGTTTTGTATCTAGCTTTATTGTTTGTGCTGTGATGCTAAAATGTTGCTAAATTGCTTTTATTGCAGGCATTGCAGTAAACTGCATTTTCAAGATCAATTAATTTCATTTTGCAAATGTGAAATATACTGTTCTTCAATCTAGAATTTTTCTGGAGAGAATTAAAAATTACTCAGCCTCTATCTGCAGCTTTCTATTTTACTTTATTTTGGACAACTAGTTTGTCAAATCTGTTTATTAACTTTATTTTCACATTCCTCCTCACCTTTCTAATCTAGTCAGTGCTTTTAACAGGGCTTGCATAATGCACGTTGCAGTCACTTCCATTTTGTTAAAGAAAGATCATTTGGAAATGAAGACGCACCAAATTACATGGCAGAGCTTTTGGAAAGAATGAGAAGTGAGCAGAAACAAGCCTCTTGCATGCTAAATAACGCCACTGACTACAAGACGTACAAAAGCTACTGGGCCAAAATGTTCTTGCTGTTAGTTCACTAATGAGCCACATTTGTTCATATTCAGAGATGTCAAACTGAAACTGAATGAAGACAAAACTTAAACGGAGATTTTCCAAACTAAGTCTTCCACTTGCAGGTTCTGTATTTATGAATTTTCTTCCCAATGCTTCTTGCCATTCCACCTGCAAAGTACTGCATGTGCTCTAATAAGTCACAAGTTTCCACCCATAGTCTTAAATTTCTTGTCTACCTTTTGAAGAAATCAAAGTTAAATAAAGAGTATAAACAGAAAGGATAATTCTACAGAGGGGCAAGATCAGTATTTCAGAGAAAAATCTGAGAGCCATTATGGCACACTCAACACAAAATACAGTTGAGAGCCGTTAATTTTGGAAGCTTTCCAAGAAAGAGTATGATGACCTTTATTTGTTTTAACTGAACTGCGAATTTCAGTGCAGGGATAGTGTTATCGCATTCAAGTCCCTGCATTTTATTTACACTATCATTTAAAAATATGTATAATTATAGGATAATTTATGAAGAAGCATATTACCTATGCACTTTTCTATAGATCATAAACATATTTTGTGGACCCAGATTGAAGAAAATGCTCTTCAACTCCCTATTTTTTCTGAAAAGGATGTCCAAAACGCAAAGATAAAAAATGCTATATAATCTTTGACCCTCCTTACAAAGAAACATGAGCATCAGAATTTAAATATTTCTAAGTGGAAATTGCCAAAGCCAACTTTCTAAAAATGAAAGAGAGAATGCACGTTATTTTTGTCACTTTTTCAAACAAACTATTAAAAAGGAATCACTGAACGTAAGGATGCACACACAGGTTAGGATGGCTAAGAACACAGATAAAGCATTGGAGACAGAGGACCTGAAGACACACCTTGCAAGGGTCACACCACCTCACACTCAACGGCCGATAAGCAACATACCGCTTTCTCACTTTTCTCTACGCTGGTTGTAAAACAGCATTGCTGCTGGACCATGCCATCCACTGCTGCCTCAGGAATCTAAAGCTTTAATGCTCATCTCGACACTTGGGTATTCTAGGAGCATCACAGGAGCAGCTATTACAGATCAGCATCAAGAAATGGGTTGCAGTAGCTATTCCAATGACCGAAAAGTTATCATAAGGAAATGGAAGCTGATGTTTCCTCTTCCTCTGCTCACTGACTGGTTGAAGTTTCCAGATCTTAAAGAAAAATAATTGACTAACAAAAAAATGGACCACTCACGCACTGAAAACTCTCACACTGTTAACAGTTCAATGAATGTTTCCACCACCCTCTGCATAATTATCACTACTAATTTATTTACCTGAGCATTTAACCAAACCAATTAATGCTGGTCTACAGATTTTCTTTCTCGCTTTGTACTACCTGTTGCATTATTCTTTTTATCTCAACTCATTTCCATTTAGGCTCCGTTAATATGAACGGCGATTTACTCTATCCTATACCAAGTATTTAGAGAATATTTGCATAGCTACATCAATTAGGCGTTTTCCTATAGTTACGAATTTACAATATACAAGCAATATACAATATGTACAAGCACACAAAAGAAAATAGAATATACTACCCTGGAAGGCAGAAAGACTGATTATGTCAGTGAATTCATACGTGAGAAACACATCCCTAAGTTTATTATCCACCCTAATTTATATCAGACTTATTTATTTCTCCAGTAGTACTGAGATAAACACCATTTTCAACAAGCAAATTATCTTCTCACGGATAGTAACAGGGTCCCATATCATCCAGTGCAAAAAATTAAACAACCATTCGCTTTACCTTCATTCAACAGAGGAGTGTTGTTCACACCGCTGCACAGCTTGGAACTCCCACGGAGATGGTCGGCAGCAATTTCATTTTAGAAGATTAATTCTGTATCTACCAACTCAGATGAGAGTCATTCTCAATCAAATCAACTGACATCCCTCTGTTAGTAATCAACATTCATAAGTTATGAACAGAAAGCAGCCAATTTACAGTTAGTTTAGGCTCTGGGGAGGCAGGTGTATTTACTTTAATCTGCTCTAAGTGAAAGCAGAAAAATACAGTCATGTGTCCACCTTCTCCTAGGTGAAGCTAATCCTGATGCACGCAAATGCTGTTAGCCTGTTACAGTAATATCTCACTGCAACATTTCAGGATCTCACAGGTATTTCTATGTGTTAAAACTGCCACATTATCGATTTGATATTACACACGACTGATCAAATTCTGCAATCTAAACACCTTCTATAATCTCATCAAGACAAAGCACCTGTATTTTTAGCACATGTTGCACTGATCAAGTTACAACTTACAGGGCAGCCTAGAATTGAACTCGGTATGTTCTGGGCATATTCAAGTGAAACCGTTTTGTCTGTAAAATGTTATACGTCATTGATTTACAGTGCCCTACCTTTACTCTTAGCTTAGATGGAGCTCAAACGAAGACCATGTTCAACTATGCTTAGCTAGTTACATGAGTAAGTATACACTTTCAAAATAAATTCTATTTATAAAAGTTGACTAATAGAAAACGTAGCTATACGTGGTTACTTATAAATACACCAGCAGATATCTTGAGGGTCCAGCTTCTCATTGCTTTCTCACAAGCTGTTCAAGTTTACCACTTATTTTCCTCAACACACAGGCCAGTTCCAAAGGTGATACTTTAATGTAAACATTTACACTAATTTGTTTAAAGAAAACACTAAGCTGTATTTCTAGAAGTTAATGCATAATCTGATAAATGATGGCCTATTTCTAAATGCACTGAATTTAGAAAATGACAAGGTTACTCTCTTCATTTTAATCTCTTTACTGGCAGATGGGGGAAAAAAACGTAAATTCAAGTTACTAGACTCATCTGGAGCATTTAAGCTAGGCTCTGGTTCCAAATACTTTTGCTTTAAAACCACATTTGATACGAGAAACTTGCCCCCTTTAGTCGTTCAACTATCTATGTGGTGACACCCTAAATCAACCCTAATTAAACAGCCTGTGATTTAAAAACCACTCCAAAAAAAAAAAAAAAAGTATTTTTAAGCCAGATGACTCCACAGCCTGGTTTGATATGTAGTTACACAAAAAGGTGGTTGGGGACAGATGAGAGATAGAGGTAACTTCTGGCTGTTGAGGGGAAGAAGTGACAGAGGAATCAGGATAGAGAGACTTCTTAAACCAGATCTGCTGTCAAAGGAAGTTGGAAAACTAACTTCTAAGAAGAAGTTCTGTGGTTGAATTTTCCTTCCACTTTTGCCATGAGTTTCCACATTTTAACAACATGATTTATTAAGATATCAAAAATATCACACAAATACCAAAAATCTCAGCTCTTCCCAAAATTCTAAAATCTTCAGTGTTGCTATTGTTTTTTCTTCATTTTAAGATTTAGCTTAAGTACGGTCATCTTTCCACTTTCACTACTTAAGATTTCTTACTAGTTAATTTGCCTTAGTGATGTAGAACCCATTCTACACTAACACGTTATAAAACAAACAAACTCATTCAAAAGCTCAGTGTACCAAAATTAACAAGGGAAAAAAAAAATCTGCATTGTTCTCTCTGGTGGAAGATGTTTTCCTTTTTCTTAAAAAAGATTAATTCTTTGTCAGTCACCACATAAATTAGTCAATTCACCACTCAGATGGTGTTAGAGACAAGTTTCCCTGCTAGAAAGTCCTCTGTGTTTCAACCAAGAGGTAGCTGCATCAATCAGCCGATGTATTCCTACATTTATAATGTTGTGATACTTCAAGAAATGTGCTACACAGCAAACGTAGATTTTTTTTTTTTTTTTTTTTTTACAAACTCCCCATTTAGGAAAAATAAATTAAAAATAGTTGTCATCATGAGACTGCTTTAATAGAATTATGATTAATGTAGCTGCCATGAGGACATATGCATTTATTCAAAAATATTCAGGATAACATTTGGATAGCTGGAGGCTGTGTCAACACTTCCAACTAAATACATTTGCATCAAACTGCTTGCTTTACAATTATTTTCTCTCTTTATTTAAACAAGGTGCTACTCTAGACCTGATCCTTTTGCATTTTTTTCAACCAGAGCTGAACTCAAAAAGCCTAAGTCACAACAACTGCAGAAACAAATCTTTTCACCGTGTGCACAGTTTCAGTATAAAGGCGAAATCCCAACACGCAAAAATAATTTAGAGGTTAACTTTTTTTTTTTTTTGGCCTGATAATATTTGCAATAGAAAAACATACAGATTAAAACATTCACTCTGAGGATACGTTCAAGAAAATGAGATTACAGAGTACAGAAAACCTGGCTGAGACAACTGCTTGTGATCTTTGCGTAAACTCAGATTCCACACAAAGTGAGTATCACATCCAGACCAAGCAGTACCAAGGCCAGAAAAGCCACTACGTTACAAAGTCTTTGACAGGTATTTCAACTTAGACAATATTACCATTTTTTATATGTTGACATGTTTAAAATTCCTTTTCATTTGCAATCCTCAGCGTCCCCTGGTTCACTGAACCTCTTCCCACAAAAACTGACCTTAGATAGGTTCAAAACAGTGGCCAACTCCCATAGGAATTTCCCTAAGACAGTAACAACTTCTTCTGGAGATAAAATGTAGAGAAAATTACTACAATACTACTGTTTGCCCCCTTTAACCATTTAGAAACAACAATTCAATTCCTTGAAAACAAAACGTAAGATAGCACACAAAATTCAGGTAATATAGGAAAGGAGGGGGTTTGCCTCGGTCACTGAGCCCAGTAACCCACAGTATACGAAAACATTTTCCAAAAATTCCAGAAACTACACTTTCACCTAATACATCAACAGTTTTATTCAGTGACAAATCTGTTTTTTGTATTCAGCTATTCTAAAATATTTGCCTGTTCGAGGAGGATGTATAATACCAGAAGAATTTTGATTTGAAAAAGAGCTCGCTACTATCCAAACAGATACGTAACATTTACTTGTGTAAAATTAAAGTCTATTGCCAGATAGAAAAAAGGGAAAACTATATTTGGAGGTTATTTTTTAAATGCTTTTAAAGCCTTCCATGAAGTCATTATCTTAGCTCCAATAGCAGACTAGGACAGAACTTTTCTTTTTAAAGGATGCATTTTAAAGATTCAATATGAAGGAAAATAACCAAAAGGTGAATATAATTGCAAAGCAGATATGCAATGGTGCAAAAGAAAAAAACCTTCTAGATGTTCCTCAAACTACTGGATACTAAGCATGACCATAATCAAGAACATTAGACCTACTTTAATCCGTACCAGTGCCTTTTAGAAAGCATTCCTAAAAACAAGTCTCATGAGGATGGTTCATAAACAACCAGAAAATACCACTATTTTAAATGGGATGTCTTCTCTGTTTGAGAATTTAAGAACCGATATATATATATTTTTTTTACTTATCTTGCAGTCAGGCATACAATGGGATATCATTCTAGAAGTCTGAAATATTTTGATGCTACTTTGAATGCTCTCAGTGACATGGAATAAAAAAACCAAACACTTTTACTCACGCAGACTGCATTCATCTTTATTTTTAATACTGTTTTGTGTTCCTACCAAGGAGGCTTTTAGCAGTTTAATTCACTCAATGTCTGACAGTCAAATGCCATTAACGACTAGTCAAAATACGAACAATTTCAACCCGAATGTTTTTGAAATGCAATGCTTAATGAATTATACAAGGAATTGTCTTTCAAATGCATATCAGAAAAAACAATATAGCATATTTTTTAGCAGCTGGGAAACCTTATTCTCATGCATTTGTAATAATTATAAATGTCACTCCTATTTGGTGTTTCAGTTGGTGGATCAGAAGACACTGATGTTATCTGTGTAATTCTCTCAGTCTTTCTCTACATTTACTTTTTTCTGACTATTTTTAATATCGCTGGTATTACCAATAATGAGAATAGAGACATTAAAAAACACCACAGGGTAAGCTAGAGCATGAACTTACAGCAGTTCCCCACTGACTAACCATAAGAATATTTTTATCCGATTGGTAATCAAAATATATCACTCTCAAGAGGAGCAAACCTAGCATTTTCTAAGAATAAATGAATGAATGAATAAAGTTCACATAGAGGCCAGCAAGCTGTAGAGTACAACCCCTAACTTATTCCTGACATAACTTGTCCATGTAGCAGCACCTTCAAAGGTAAGTTAAATACAGGAACTTGTCTCATCTGCCATAGCGTATATGAACGATGCACTTACCAACAACACAGACATAATTAGACAGAATTATCCCACAAAGTTTGTTTAATATAAGACTTTTTTTGCAATGCAACAATACGGTGTGAAAAGTCCACACACCAACAATCCAGCGTGTCTTATATCTGCACATTTAAGATCATCTCATTAGTGAAATATCTTTGAAGTTCATAAATTATCTTTCTTCCCCTCTTGAGGGTCAGACAGCGGACCTCCCTTCTGCCAAGGGCCAAACACCAACATCCTGACCATATCAATCAGTTTTAGAAACACGATGACTTTTGATGGACTTCAGTGAAAACTGAAAATGCATGTTTTCCAGCCTGGCACCTTTCTCTTCTATGTGATATCGCTGAATTAGGTCTGGGCTAGAGTCTGACCTAATAAACAGAGCAAATCTAATGAGCATAATTCAGCACAAGTTTGTTGATAAGATCATCCAGATAGTTTTCCTACCTCTATTTTTACCTCTTCTAATTTTAGCTGCTTCTTTGCTTTACATCTGTCAGTTGTGACCTTTATGTAAGTTTTGTACAATTTTGCTGGGAAAAACACAACTATTTAAAGAAAGAAAATACCATATGTAGCAATATAGTGCTAAGACATGAGTTCTGGAGGAGCAAGCAGGTGGCACAGTCATTTTTTGAGTGCCAGATATAGCTACTGCTTGGTATCTGCTCACCTCCTACTGACTGAAAACTTGAAGTCCTAACTCTAAGTTAGTAGGAAAGAACAAAAACCGACTATGGTAGGTCACAGGAATGTTGGTGGGAAGAAATCTCTGAAGGTTCCTAGGCCAACCTCCCACTCAAAGTGGTACTATCACCAGGCAAGTCCAGCTAAGCCTCGAAAACCTCCAAGGAAAGAGATTCACAATCTCTCTGGATAACCTGTTTCAGTTCAAGCACTACCCTCCCAGTGAACAAGTTTTTCTTAATGTCCAATTCAAAACTCCCAAGGCACAGTTTTTGACTGCCGTCCCTTGTTGCATCTTCTAACCCTAACAAAAAAAAAGTCTGGCTCCAGCATCTTTGTAACTGTCTTCCAGGTAAGCTAATTTTAGATTGCCCTTTAGATTCCTCTTCACTAAGCTAAACAAGCCCCACTCCCTCAACCTTTCCTCACAGACATGTGCTCGAGACCATCTTAGTAGACTTCACTGGACCCTCCCCACTTTCTCCACGTCCATCTTGAACTGGAGAACCCAGAACTGGACACAGTATACTGGGTAGAGCCCCAGAGTCAAAACAGGGAATACGAGCTTCCCTCAATCTGCTGACCATGCAGATTGACCCACTATAACCCACTCTGCCTTATTCACACCGTTTACTCACACATAGTCAGCTTGGTATCCCACATAACCCCTGGCTCCTTTTCGGCAGGATTGCCGCTCGGCCAGCAAGTCCTCAGCTTGCATGGGGTTATTCTGCTCCACATACAGAAGTTTGCACTTGTCCTATTGAACCTCATGAGCTGACACTGGTAGTCTGTTCTTCCATCCACACCTCCTCAGCTTACAAAAGAGAAATCCATGGAAGACAGGGTCAAAAGCCTTACTAAAGTCAAGGCAGACAGCATGCACTGCTCCCCATATTGTCCACTTAGCCAGTCATTTCATTACAGAAGGCAAGCAGGTTGTCAAGCATGGTTTGCCTTCTTATCCTTCACATGTTTGAAAATGGACAAGCTTCATGATCTCTCAAGGGACTGGAGTAAAGCTAATCAGACTGTAACTCCCTGAGCTCTCCTTCTCAACTTTCTTAAAGATAGGTATAACATTGCATCCTTCCAGTTGTCTTGATTTCTCCTTGATATCTCTCCTTCCCAAACCATATGGGTATACCCAGAGGTCTGTGAAAAGGCTTTGTTCCAACACAAAAAAAGGAGTTGATGACTTCAACTTTTTTGTTCATCAGCAAGCTAGTCTCCCTGTCAATCCCTTAATCTTCTGCTGCTGCTAGCATATCTTCAGAAAACCATCTTACCGTTTATTTCCCTCTCTAGTCTCAGCTCCAGCTAGGCTTTGGCCCTCCTGACTTTGTCCTTAAGTACCCAAGCAACATACGCTTCCTGTACACTCCCTCTTTGTGCTTTAGATCACTGAGATGTTCCCTGCTTAGTCCAATATGCTATGACTAACTTCTCAGATGTGCAGGGTCTGATGTTTAATACCACGCATGCTTATCTGAAGTTATTTGACATTACAGGGGATTTTGATTTAGCAGAGTGATACAGCAATGTATCACAGTACAAGTACAAATTACACTTAATAGAGTATAGCAATGGCAATATTTGTATTGTGATTCAGCTGTATATGATTCTCCTTACTGGTCTCTCTAACATGCTTACTTACCATCACGACGCCAGGCATCCCCAGTCACCAAGAAGGAATACATGGTTTGAAGTCAGCTCAATCCTGTTGTTCTCTTCAAAGTTCTTTTTGCTTGTCACTCATTTTTTATACTCTATGTTAGGCTGAGCCATGTATACACTCTCACATGCTGATCTAGCTAATTCAAGAAGACAGTTGCTCTCTTTTGCTTAACTCAGGCAAAAACAGTTACACAGCTGGTTGATTCATTCAGCTGATACATAGCTCAATTGATGTAGCTATTTATCCAGAACAAAGACCACCCTCTGGTCAAAGCCCTCTGTGTTAAGTTCAGCTTTCTCTGCAGTCAGTCCCTCCCTACGTTCTTCCCTGAGCTCCAGGAGCACATCACCCTTGCCCATCTCCTCTGAGCCCTTCTGCACAATGGGATGGTTCATTCCTGAACAATTAGTAAGTTTTCTTTAAAAATCAGCCAGTTCTTCTAGACAACCTTCCCATAGCCTTTTTGCAGGCAATTCTGCCTAGCAATTCCCTCAGCAAACCAAAAATTGCTCTCCTATAGTCCACAGTCCCAACTCTGCTTCTTACCTTCACAGCCTTCCTGTTCTCACCCATCTTCAGTTGCCATCAAGCTGCTATCTATGACCACAATTCAGCTGTTCTCTGTTTGTGAGCAGCAGGTCAAGGACAGTAATTCTCGTTTGACCTCTCCTATGTTTGCACCAGGAAACAGTCACCAGTGCAGTTTGTGAACTTCCTGGCATAATGTCTGTGAGCTCTGTGCAATGAAGAGGCTCCTTAGCATAGAGTGCGACTCCTCATCCTCTTCCTCCGGCCTATCCTCCATGAACATCCATCCTGCGACCATACTCTAACCACATACACTGTCCTCCCAAGGCCCATAATTCCAGTCCTACCACAGTCCTGACGTTCTTATTGCCAAAACCGTGCTTGTTAATGTATGGAGACCTGAGGAAATTCAAGGTGAATCAGAATCATGAATAAGAAAATGCTTAATCAATAAATATGAAGACATTCAGTAAATCTGATAGAGCAAAGGGAAAAGTACACAAGAAAAATAAACAGGTCTGCTCCAGCGTATCTGGGATCATCACTCTGGATAATTCTCGGGAATTAAGGCCTTAGGCCTTAAATTCACAGAGTTTCTTAAGAGGCAAAACGACGAGCTTAGCTCATGAACAAGAAAGAAAAGGAGCACAGAGACCCCAAACAATGTCAATGTCTTCTTTCTTACTTAACAGAGGAAACAATACTTTGAGAACAAGATAGGAACCACCACCACAAAAAATATAGAAATTTGGAAAAGAAAATGAAACAGTTAGGACAAAAGATCACTTCAGAAGCCTGGCAGAAAAAAGAATGTCCTTGGAGAAAAAGGAGATGAAAAAAAGTAGTAAAAGATGCAATCAATAAAGCATAAATTCTAGCTAAATGTTAGTATGAATCATGCATAATGATGATAAACTCAGCCTAGCTGTGTTTTTCTTCAGATCAAGTTCAAACTGATTGATAATGTCAAACTACAGAAAGGATGTCAGGGTAACAGCCATACACGAGTGAGAAACAAACAACAATGTTAGGATTTACTTCAACATGAAATAAGCACATGAAAATATTCATCCTCAGTCAAGTCAATGGTCCTGCAGGCCCAGTATCCTGAAAGGCCTGTGAGAGCAACCATACTGGATGTTTAGAGAAAAATTATGAAACGGGACATACAGAAGGGTTCTTCCCTATTGTGCCTTTCCATCCCCACTGACTAACAGTAGGGTTTCCTAAGCAGAGGCTGCATTTGGACAGTTAAAGGTAATGAGAACTGATATCTCCCTAAATTTGTTTGCTCTATTTTTAAACACACTCAAACTTTATTATTATCCGGTCACAATAAGATCTAAAATGCTAGTATACCCTTCATAAAAAATTTAAGTGTATATTTCCATATATTTAATTTTTTGTCTGTTGCAAAACCAACTGTCAGCTCCTTCCACAAGCTCCAGTATTGTGTGTGCCTACAGTTTTAGTTGTCTGTATTCCAAGATGAATAGAGAACCTTGTATGAAAATCACTGAAATCATGAAAGTCATAATTCCATGTCACCTTGTGCATCTTTTCCAGTCTTTCTAAATCCTTTTTGAGATGCGGTGCTGAGAAATACACATAGCGTTGCAGACATGTCTTCTGCTTTGTTCTGTACTTCTTTTATAGTCATTCTTTGTATTTCATTTGCTGACCGCAAATGAACACTCAGATGACGTTCTTTAAAAAAATATCGTTAACAGCATAACATCCAGATCCACTACTCTCATGGACAATAGTAAATTTAGACCACATTTTGGTTAAGGAGAGCATCTCTCTTCCCCTCCTGATTAAGACCTTAAAGATCGCTTGATGTTCTTTGAAATCTTAATTTTACGAATTGAAAATTGAGAAGTCAGAAATGGGACAAAAATCTCACTTTCAGACAGTCAACAATTCAGGACTTCTGTCAAGTTATCAGAGAGTAATCCTTTTTAAAATAATCAACCAAGAGAAGAATATGAAAAGGGGATCTCAAGAAATACAGTGACCGCACTCAGGGACCAAAAAGAGAAAAAGAAATGAAATGAGAGTATGTTCCATGTAGAAGCAAAAGAAACTTTCAAATATAGAAAGAAGAAGAAAATCATGTGCATCAGATAAATGGAACAATCTACTGATGAATGTGGTTGAGGTACTATCAGTCCAAAAGTTCTTGAGACTACAGTTTCACCATTCCAGATCCAGCTTCAAAATGTATATCCTTTCAGTCTAAATTCCTTTCCTGCAGTAACCTTCCTATCCCAGGAATTTGCACAAAGACAATTAAAAATTAACCAAATGAAGAGAGCAGGGAGCACCGGCATTCCTTTTCTTCTGGCTTCAGCTGCTGAGGGCAACGAACCTCTGCTTGCTCCTTCTCTCGTGAGGACAGTTTCCTTCTTCCTCTTGTATATTACTCTCAAAAGGCAGAAATAAATAGTGCTGCCCCACAGAAGTCATAAAAAAAATAAGCAGGTAGACAGAAAAACAAATTTTTTAATTCCTGTTTTTGTTGTTTTTGTTTAATATACAGCACAACTTGATCTACTCATAGTCTACTAAGAACTAGTCTCCATTGCAACCTCTTATTCCTGCCACCATGGGAAGCTTATGGATTTCCTTTAAACTCACTCATCTTTTGGCTTATTTCACTTTGCTAATTCCTTTGTGGAAAGTTATGCCAAAGGAGACAACAGCATATCGAATCTCTCAAAGTCCACAAGACTGGTAATGGCTTACAGGGAGGGAGACAAAGAGAGAAAAATTATTGTTTTTTTCATTTTATTTTCGTGCCTTGCAATAGAGCTACAACATACTACTTTACTTTAATTTCTGCTAGCTTCTGTTGTGCCTGTCATCCCAGCAGTAAGGTGAAACTGACACTGAAAATAAGATCTTTCAGATATGACTCAAAGAGGCTCTGAGGGAGGGCACGGGGGAGGCTAAGAAGTGCTAAAATGTTCAACAAGGCCCCTTTCCTCCTCCCCCTCAATTCAGTGGAGCCAGTTTCCAGTACTTGTTTCACCTCTGTAATGAAACACCATCCATCTTTATATTGCTCTTTACTTCTGGGTATAATAACCACGTCACAGTAATTTTTACCACTGTAAAAAGCTGTGCTGCTCAGGAAGGAAGTTGCAAACAAATACTGAAATAAAATATCAAAATATCTGCCTGACTGACAGCCTAACTGAAATTCAAAACAAAGTGATTTAATACAAAGAAAACGTTCACGCCTCAAAGGAGACGGAAGCAACTTAGAAAGATCCCAAAACTCAAGTATTTACATCTAAAAAGACATCATCTTTGACCAGAAAAGATGAACTAAGGGAAAATCTAAATCTGCCACTTAGGTAATAGCACTAAACATCTACATCAATACCTCTTATTTGAAAGCACTGAACAGACATTAATTATAAGCATAAGAATGATTTAAAAAAATTAAACAAGAATAATGGAATATTATAATATAAACTCAAAGAAATGGGTGACATCTTGTAATATTCGTACTATCTTGCCACACATGCTCAAGTGCCTGAGCATGAATTTCATAAGCTGCATGCATCTTGTGAGTTAGTCAATATGCTGAACACAGTGGTGATTTTCTTAAGCAGTAGTGTTAGAAATACAAATGTGATCTGCTAGCATATTAGAGGATGGGAAACTAAAAACGCTAATAACTTCTGACATTTTAATAGCACACAAATTATCAAAGAAAATGGATTGTTTGAGACAACCATTTAAAATGAAACTTAATGATCTTTATTAATTTTCAGCTCAAATGTCACTAATGTAAATCAATCAAGTAAATGTAAGCTGACTCTGACTGTAATTAGTCAATCACCTTTCCTTGTCCACCCACAATTTATCTTGCCAACCCAAAGTTACAAAGCATTGGCCGACCCCTACAGTTTGTCCAGCAAGAACGAACAGAGGATTGCAATATGCACTGTCAGATATTTCACATTCTTCTTGCACAAACTAAGTCTAATCTCATTACAAACTGCTCATTGAATTTTTAAATCAATTCATGTTGGAACATCAATTTAAAAAATTGATTTTTGATACAATATACTGAAATATTGTACCACATAAACAGTAACCTAAAGAACATATATTTATGGAGTAGTTCCAACTGCTACGTTGCTATCCATCTATGAAACTACACAGAAAATCAAGTAGCAAATAACTGCATTAAAAATACTATCTCAGCATTACACTGAGATTTTTCTCCTCTGTGGCAAATGCTCTACTTATCAGTAGTAAACATTTATTTTGCACAACAGTTCTCAAGGTAGTTCTACCTATTCAGAAGCATTTTCCACAAACCAAGAGGAAGATCAGTGCCAATGTACTGGGAAAGTATTGCAACCTATTTTTGAAGACGTAAAACTATTTTCTCCCATGTTACAAACAGAATTGCGTTTGGCGCTCTCACATTCGTCTAAACAGTCAGTTGACTACATCCCAAATCTACCACGACATGTGAAGTGACAAGAAAGCTCTGCACAAGGGAAGCCCAGAACAAGAACAACCCACTGCGTAACTACAAAGAGCCCCACACAGTCATTGCTCTAAATGCAAACCAATGTGAGAACAAAAATCTCTCAGATTATTATGGATACAATTCATTTCTGTAATAGCAACTTAGAAAATTTCACATGGGAAGACATTAACTTCCTCCTTTCCTCACTAAAATGGAAGTTCAAAGACAGGGGAACAGCAAGTATCAAAGGCAAAAGGAAAAAAATCACAAATGTAATAGAGGAAATAAGACCACAGAAAAATACCAAGCACATGGCAAGGCAAGCTATGATCATCTATGAAACAGAAAGCATCACTAAAAACTAAGCGTCTCAGGCGCTACCATAAAGTTAGCTAACCTATTTCCAGATCTTAGGGAAAGCACTATACAAAAGAAAGAGGAGGGGTAGGAATGGCACAAACACTTTTGCAAGAACTGTTTGTAAAGTCCTGGCTTGCATACACTTACCCCAACCACACATTACAGTAACGCATAGGCCAAGTCACAATTCTCAGCTGTTACAGTACAGCAAACTGCGTTTTCCATTGATAACAAGCACAGAAATTATGCTAAGGAAGTTAAAAAAAAAAAAAAAAACAAGTTGAGAAGCTCAGTCTCACATATCTGGCAAACAAAATATTTGCAAACCAGTCATTCACTGGACTTGGATTAACAGCTTTAAGCACAAGCTTCGAGTGCCCTACAATGCCCTTCTGCGCCACGTTCCACATATCCAGCTAAAAGCAAATGTTCTGCCCATTTTTAACAGCTTTCTGCACAGAGTGACTGGTGGAAGGAGAAGAGGAAAATGAGTTCAATCCCTTCACACGGCCAAATCCACACTGTTCCACACAGTCCACCATAAGCTTGATTTCAGAAGGAATTATACAAGATGGGGGACTTTGCCCTATGAAAAGGTTAATAAAGAGCTGTACTTACGTGCTTCAGTAACTTAGGTGAAGACTATCTGTTCTCAGATGTCTTCTTTCTACATGAAATTCAGCTTTTTAATTTTCTCCTCATGTTTTCTGGACCTCTTTCTACTACATCCTTTCTGAACTGAAGGGGGACCAGAACTGTGCATAGTTTCACAATTATGTGGCAACCCGATGGATTCACACCTCCCAAAGAAGCCTTTTCAAAAAACTGGGTGTCCTATTAATCCATAGTAGTTCCAACACAGTTGGAAAGAGAATTTACACATCACAGTTAGCAGTCCAAAAAAGAACCCAGGATTCCTGGGTCCCAACCTTTCTTTCCAAAATAAATATGTCAGCAAAGAACGAAACCCAAATATTCTGGGGAAACTACAGTCAAAAAGTTCTGTTAAGAGATCGCTATCAAATTTGCAAAAATTAAGTAGTCAGGTTCTACAAATAAGGTTGAATGCTAGCGGTGCTGCTCATAATCTACAAGTACATGTGGTTTCTCAGAAGATTTCTACTTCACTTATCTAACGGACAGCACTTGCGCTATGAGCAAACGAACGCATTGAAGAGCTGCGCTACGTACAGTTTCCTCCCTGCTTTGCTGCACACTAATCAAAGTCCGTGGAGAAGACCCTGCTCAGCAGGGAGCGCGGCCCAGCACAGGGGGAGGAAGAGAATGATCTCTCTCAATCTCCATCACTAAATGCATACAGAAAGGGACAAGCACTGACACCTTTAATTCTGGCTTTTTTTTAAGCTTTCGAGTGATTAGCTTTGAATCCTCGCTGATCTTCTTTTAGCAGATGGTTTCCTGTGAGAGTATGAACGTGTGAGAGCTGTAAGGCAGACTTCATCTTTCACTCCTCCTAGAACAATGGAACGGTGGTGTTGGAAAAAAAACATTTATCCAGCAGTACTACAATTGTACAGCCCAGCAAAATATAAACTGTATATTTACTTGAAGGAACATCAGGAAAGTTATGAATTCCCCTGACCAGACAGTACAGACAGAAAAAACTTTTCACCAAAAAACTAAACATTTATTAAGGTTTTGCTCCCAGATGATGCTATTACCTTTCTTCCTGCTATTCTCCATAGTTTCTGCTCTTAGTTTCCACAAGACAGAAAGTAACCAAATGAAAGCAGTAGCAGGTTGAATTTAGCTCCTTCAGAAGAAGCAGAAAAGAGGATGGAGGAACAAAAAAGTAGAATCTGGAAACTCAAAAGGAACATCCCATAAAAGATTAGAGAAAAACAAGAGGAAAATGAAACATTAAATGGAGAAATGATGGAAAAATAAAATCGTGCATTCCCATGAGGAAAAGGAACCTTGACGGAAAACTGGAGGCAACACAGGAAGACATCAGCAGTCCTACCGGACTCCCTCAAAAAGAAGGTAGTGCTCTGCCTGGGGAAGCATGAGGCTTATCAGATTCTCCATGCACTATGTTAAATAACCATATATGCTAGTTACTAGTTTGGGGTTTTCTAATAACAAACTGTATGGTTTAATCAATGCATCTGATAGGTATTCTGTTCTTTTTAACATCATTACAAGCATTGCATTGCTGGGGTAAAACATGGGATACTGCACGACTGATCCAGTATATCAGGTAAAGAAGGAATCTGATAAAACACAAGATCTTTAAAAATTGTCTGGAAAAAACAGAGAGAGAGTCATTGAGAGCATTTTCCTTTTCTTTCAATGCTCATTTAAAATTTAGCAGCAAGCAGCTGGAATCGTGGTGCCTACACGACCCTGGAGAATTCGGAAAACAGCCACCAGAAGAATTTTAAAACGTTGGCAACTGCAGGATTATCAGTCAGAGCGTACATAATGGTTTTCTGATTGCACAAATCAATTTTCATCACAGTAGCAATTATGATTGCTGACGGTAGCTATAACAGTCTACATACAATGCTGCAAGCAACACATTCCAAGAATATAAACAGAAGGGATGCTGAGAAAACAGAGCTGCTTCATTTAAAACTAGGATTCCTTACTGCATGAGGATGTCAGTACCATCACAACACATCTGAAAGACTACACTAGCTCATCTGCCAACTAACTCATTCTTAAGAAGTTCATACACAAAATGTGCAGGAAGGTGGAGTCCCTGCATCCAAAGCGTATGTTCCAAGAAAGTTTAATACACAGAAGGAAAGCTGGGAAGAAGCTCAAAGTAATACCAGGACAAAAAAAAAAAAAAAAAACAAGATGCAAAATAAAGAAGTTTGAAGAGTTCTGATTCAGCTTACTTATGAAATGCAGCCATCCGCATCACATTTATATAGCCAGGATTGAGGCATATGCATACCCATGTTGTTCACAACAGAACATATTGTTCTCACTAGATTGGCAGGCCTTGTTCTGTGAGCAGTCCAACACAGACAGAATTTCATGTTCTTAAATAAAAGCTTTATATGAGAGCTGCTGCAAACCTCAGGTCATTAGCTCTGGATTCTGTTTTGGGCTTCCCATGTCTTCAGGTTCGGTGGTGGAGGCAGAGAAGATTAAGACGTTCAAAACTTCATTTCCAGTCTAGTCTAACATAGCGTATTAGGAAAAGCATCCAAAGAGCATACTGAGACAAGAAGAACAACAACAAAGAACTCCACATTAACAAACAAGAGCTTGATCTGCTGCTAAAAACATATATGGAATCTGCTTCTGGAACAAAAAAAATGAGCTTGGTGTAACAGCTTCAAAATTTGTGCTAAGAGGAGGAGAAATCTCAAATACTGGCTACAAGACACTATTAACAAGTCAACATAGAAGACAACAGATCCACAAACGGCATATCATTAGCAGTAACTTCAAACAATGGTCTGTGTTTACTGTCCAAGACAACATAAAGAAACACTTAAAGAAAGGACAGCTTGTAACACTCTAGAACTGCCGGTTTCTTTTTTTTTTTTTTAAACTTACCGTTTGCTTCTTCAGCACATTTGAATATCACAATATCAAAAAGGGTAGAATAATTAGGTTTATTAGTACACTGTGATCACAGCATCTTACAGAGTCTCCCTTCTTTTTTTCCCCCAAGAGGAAGAAATAAGAGCAACAGGCCTGAAGTTCAAAACTAAGGCCCAGTGCACTCCTCTTCCCCCTGTAGGCTTACAGAAGTCAGAGCTGTACAGGCAGCGTGAAAATACTCAGTCCATGCTGGAGTGGAAACGCCAAGCTCAGGAGGGAACATCTTTGCTCCCAGTTGTACGTGTCTGTACTCAGCAATACACAGAGTTCTGTCCGGTTTTTGTAGGCTTACTGTTTCTTTGGATACGTGTATTGAGCTGAAATACGTTGTCTGAATTGATAAAATGTGTACTCAAACAGAAAAATACATATAAGCTTAGTTATCGGGGTTCAGTCATTAGCCTCAGAGAGGCATCCGTGCAAGACACTAACAGAGCTCTCTTACTGCTTCCCCTGTGCTACCGCACACTTTCACACGTGGAGAGGAACCGGGCAGTGCAGCGCGGCTCCTTCTGATGTCCACAAACGCAAAGAGGACAAAGAGGAAAAGGGAGGGGAGCTATATGTACCTCCCTTGAGCAAAGAAGCAGCAGAGCTCAAACAGCAACTCAAGCAGCCTCTCAGTTATTTGCTGAACCACATTCAAGAGCCTGGATTGAATGATGCAAAAGCAGGCCTTAATTCTCCAACTATCCAGAGTTAATGTTAACTATACAATCCAGATAAATCACAGCAAAACTCACATGATTCAAGAGAAACACATGAAATGCATGTATATTGCCACACATTCAGTTCATTTCCCAGTCTTGCTACTTTGATAACATGAAGCTTTAGTAAAAAAAAAAAAAAAAAAAAAAAACACACACTCAAGTTTTTTCTCAATGTCAAAATATTGTTCTTTTGATATGAAGAAAAGCATTTATTTTGTAGCATGTGAAAGCGCTGAAGCTCAGCAGTAAAGTTAAGATGGCTCCAAGGATGGCTCCTGTTCCAATGCTACCAAACTTATAGGGATTATCTAGAAATGAGAAACTCCCTAAAGACTAATGAATTAAACAGTGTAAGCCTCCTGGAGTTTAACTACTGGAGATGTTTCGCGAGTAACACCCTAGAAGTTTAAGAAAGTAATTTGCAATAAAGGCAGACAATAAGCTTTTGTCTTTGCTAACATGGCAGAAAAACAAGGGACATCCATCCTGTCCCTCTGTTCTCACATATTCATGTTTCATCAAAAGCTCCCCCAGAATTGTAACCAAAAAAAAACCCTTAAGGGAATAATATTTTTTCAACTGTTTCTTTACCATAAATTTGAAAGTGAAAACATAAAAAGAGGGGGGTTAAAAACTAAATGATCAGATGCAGTTTTAAGAGTTTCTTGAAAGAGACGTTCATCAACGTCTTAAGACGTTAGAGGAGGGAGAAACCAACATACTACTTCTCCTGGGGAAACTGAGATGTAAATAACACCCAACAGAATTGAGATATTCATTTTATCAGAGTCTAACAAAAACCAGAAACATTAACTAATCAGATTATCAAATGAGGATTTTAAAAAATGAAGAACAGAAACTGCGATATAAAGCTAAAAGCATGAAACTCAGTAGATTAGGCCTCTAAACAAGCAAGCTGGCATTAAAAATCACCTAATTCAGTGACAACTGTGGCATGACTTTGAAATTATAGTCTTTGAATCATCTGCTTTTGGCAGCCATGCTTTAATCTTCTGGAGGCCCAACCTTCTAACATATACAAAATCCACATATACACAAGAAAAAATAAACAAATTTTACAGGAAAGTTTGTGCTTAAGCTATACAAAAAAAATCTAAAAAATTATAATACCATCACAAGGCAGAAGGCAGGCGTGCCTAAGGGGAAATGCTGCTTCTCTATGGAAAGACCACACTTGACCCAAGACCAGTGTGTAATACTTAAAGTGCAGCAAGTATGCTTCACTGAATACAGAATCACATCTTCTCAAAACATTGAGTGTATATCAAACACTCACTGAGAGCTCTCTGAAATTCAGCAATTAAAATTTAGTAATTCAGGGAATGCCTTAATAACGAATACAACCGAAAAGAGTAATCTGTGTTCCTATATTCTGTCAGCTGGAAAAAAAAAAAAAAGGTCAAATTGATGTTGTAAATTATTAAGTCTTCAGACTTTATCTTCAGAGATACTCTTTTAATGATCAACCATTTGCAGAATATTTATTTCGAACCTATTAAACCGGTAACGCAAGGACTAGATCCTTAAGTCAAAGGCAATTTGTCAAAGCCTCTTACTAAAATCCTACTACTAGAAAATACCGCTATATTCATAGGGGTCAGTTTTGCAGGTCACCACAAAAAATTACTGAATTACTTGTTCTTTTAGGTAAAGTTCATTATCTCCTCCAAAAAGATAACAATATGACAGCATATTGAAGTAGAAGTGTTATTTTCTGACTTTCAGGAGGTACTTATCAAATTTTTGAAAACCTAGATTTTTGGTGTCAGGGACATCTTATATAGATATCTGAAGTATAAAGAAGAAAAGTCCTAAATTACTAAAAACATATTTATATTTTTAAAACAAATTTAATCATGCAAGGCTTATCAAAGATGTTGTATTGATTACATCGTCTATTAATCTGTGAAAAGATACAGCAGACATTGTAATGAAAACGCAGTTCGGTTGATCCTGTTTGCAACTACCTCATCTCAGCAGACCTTCAGGGGATAAGAGGGCACGTGCAAGGGCCACATCCCCTCAAACGTATGCTTCTGCCAAGACTATACAGAAATCACTTCAATGACTAGTAAATCATCAGCTAACTGTGCACAGAGCAGTAGGCTGTCATTACATATCACAAATGATTAAAAATAACAGTTGTAAATTTTATCCTCGCAAAATGCAATTACTACGGCTATGTCTTATTATTTTAAATGATCAATCTTGTAAACATACTTAGAATTCTCCACATGCTGGTGGTTGCAATGAAAAGGTTCACAGACGTGCATAACAGGCAAACTAATCCATAAGATTCCTTCCTTGCTATATGTTCAGGTATACGACACGGAAACACTGACTTGATCATATACATTTTTAAAGCCAGAAAGATACGTTTTATTACAGCTTTACTTAAAACCATTATTTACTTAAAACCAAGTCCTGTATTAACGGGAATCATCAACAAATTATTTCCAATAGGCAAAATGTACATAACATTTCTATAGAGACACATTACCATGTTTTTAAATATTAACTTACATATTTTAGAATTCATTGATTTAAAAATATTTCAGAACATAGGTAGTTCAGAATCAGTGACTTTTGTTTTCACTCTAAAACTTGACATTCAAATTGTGATTCTCCCTTAGGAAAGTTACTAAGTCAGTAGGTTAAAATACGTCCTATCCGTCCTTCAGTACCCAATTACTCTGTCCGTTCACAGAGCTTAACGAAATTCAGAAACTATGCAAACACAAAATTGTAAAACAAACCAAAACAAAAACCTCACCAGTTACTTACACTTTTTGGATATGCAAACAGCATGCAAGTGCTCACAGACCAGAGCAACTTCCAAACTACAGGTTAAGTAATTTGTTCCAGTAAGACGTATAACTATAACCTAATTAAAAGGATCTAACTCAATAGGATTTCAGTTGCAACCTCTCCACACAAGAGAAACAGGAAGATTTTGTAGTTGAGTAGAACTGCTCAGATACATTTTTGCTATTCTTTTGCTGTGCACAATCAAGAACAATTGATATGAGGAACAATTTTAAGTTCTTTGCAACTATCAAACAGTGCTAACAAGATACAGCCTAGAGACGCTCTCCTGAGGTTTCCCGTGAACACAAGGAACCGCACAATCTCCCCATACTCCAGATCCCCGGAGGGATCAAGCCCTGAAACCCTGCTTGAACTGCAGAAATTGCAGGGATCTAAAGCAAAGGTTCCTCAACACCTTCCACTGGGTCACGAGAGGCGACCACAACCAAAGCACGTTTCCCTTCACCATTGACTCTCTGGTCATTAGGGTGCAGGGTATTCCACCAGACTTTCTCAGAAATGGTTAGTGATAAAATCAAAGGGATTTGGAAACCACTGGTTTCAAGTATTCACAAGAGGCATGGGCCAAATTGCTCCTTCACTTTCATACACCCCGTTCCACACTGAAATTACTTTTCCCACATACAGAGAATCTCGAGTCTCCAGCCTAACCATGAGGCTGTGGGCTAAATCTCAAGCAAACTCAAGGCATAAGTGGGGCTGTTAGGGAACAGAAGCCAGCTCCAACAACAGCAAGAATACTACATAGCAGATGCACAATTTTCAGGATAATTTGAAGATTATATTTCTCCCAATGGACTCTTGGCCAGAGGTTCCCAAGAGATTAGAATCCCAGTCCCTTTCTCATTTGAATTTTGCCACCCGGCACAAAGACTTCTTGAGGTACATTCAGCCCGTGTATCTCAAATCACATGGAGGGTAAGTACTGAAGTGTAAAAGGAGATGGGAGGTTAAAGTATCTTCTGGTTAAGATCTCAACAGAGCATGGCACAAAGAGAGGAAAATGTAAGGCTGCTTTGAGGATTACACCTTGCAGTGACGTGATACACGCAGATATCAATGCTTGAATGTGTCACGTTTTCATCTTTCCGTATGCGCCTCCTGCTCACCCAGGTGTATTCTGCAAATGTGCTCATGTAAGACACGTCATAACAGAGAGTACCAAGATTCCTAACTTCATTTTTACTTTGTGATAATCTTAAACTATGTACCTATATGCGTGTGTATATTAAATATACATTTTATAAAATATATAAAATGTCATACTCCGGTAGTAATTCCTCTGGGAGTAGAAAAGTATGTTGGGGGCAGGGGATGAGAAAAAGTTAAAGCATATTTATTATACTGATGCTGCTGTTGATCTTTTAATGCTCTACAATTATTCAGCAAGAATTCAATCCTATGAAAAGCGCCTCTGAAGACAGAGTGCTTGGATCTCTCTTAGTACTCAGAGGAGGAAGTCAGTTCTCTGGCCTGATAACATTCCCAACCCTCCACTTTATTCCATTGCTTTGTCCTCTTCATTCTTTTCTAAGAAGAAAAACGCTCTCACCAAGGAGTATGTGTTCAAGCTGGATTTCCCTAGGTTTTTAGCAGACTACGTTTTTCTTATGGACCTTGGAGTCTCTGATCTGCCAGTCTGTCCCTTTTCAGATTTTTCTGTTTTGCTTTGGATAATAGCACTGGGCAAATCCTATCAAAAGCCTGCATCCTGCCATAAAGCAAGTAATCCATACTGACAAATACAAGCGATTTGCAAATTACCCAGGAGAGCTACATTACTTTTATAACATGCAACACAATCAGTTTTCTGTGGTGTTTGACTCTTTTAAGACTGCAACCCTAAGAAAATAATGAATAAAGTGATTGATGCAATAACTCAAAGAGGAAAATAAGCTCACGAAATATGAAGTCATAAAGTATAAAGCTTTGGTACACTGATCATCTTATCGAGCCTGCACGGCACAGGAACCGAGGGTCAAACATAAACAGAAGTTACTATCACCACCCACTGTCAAACCCACAACACTCAAAGATTTTATTAAGCAACTAGACAGATGACAACTGCTACACAACCAGTCTACATGATTTATGCTGTAAACTCCTAAAACATCAAATGCTTGGGAAGGTTACTCTCAGAATGACTGAATAGCGGTAGGTTCAAGAAGACAGGTATAGGAAGATAGCTAAATTGCGCTTTACTTTTATCTTAATACCTAGTACACAAACACTTCCCCTCTCGCAATTGCTACAGGACTGTCAATGGCTGAGTTGATCCATCAAACTGTCACGACTGAGCAAAATTTATCTCCCGGCACTGCTTACAGACACTGCCTGAACTTTTTCTAGCAGATGCTGATGTCCTCTAGGATACAGTTATTTTTTCAATGATGTTGGATGTTCACAGCTGAGGATCCCAAAGTAAATCAGTGTTGGAGCTGGAAAAAGCACCTTATCCTGACTCCTGCTCTAGTCGCCCTCCCATTGCACAGACCTCTTCAAATGCTTCTGGAAAACACCTTTACTGGAAAAGTAATTTTCTTAAAAATAAAAAACCCTTCCTCACTTTAGAATTCTTAACTCATCAGAACTGCTCTAAGGCACAGAACAGCAAAACACTAAACTCACTAAATGAGAAATAGAGTCATGTTTAGCTTCATTGCAGCTTCGACCTCTATTTTATATTTCAAATGAGATTTAAATGTCCTTTAATTATTTATATCAAGAAATAAGTATGTGATAGATTACAGAAATTTGACTTTGTTCTTGCTTCTGGTAACGTACACCACAATCAGCCCTTGGTTACTGGGGCAAGGGGGGACTGAGCTACCTGGAAATATGGATAACAAGCTCCCTAGAGAGCAATGGTTCACAAGACCTTATCATCTCAGCTGCTGGCCTGCACCCAGCCAGGCTCCCTGCATTTCCATAACCCTTCACATGAGCCCAAAGGCACGCGGGAGCAGCGAGGGATGCTGTGTAGAGGCAATGAGAGCAGCAGCACCCACCAGTGTCACTTCCTTGCTCTTCCTCTCCTAGCTGAAATGCCACCTCCAGCCACGTGCAGGAGCAAGACAGGCTCATTCTAGGCCAAACTAACGCCAGTGAGCGCTATTGTACACGGAGTCACGCCACCGCCCCTGCACAGCACTGTCAGCACTCCCAGCTCAGGGTGCAAGACAGAGGAGCTGGCTCTGCTTCAGACTAGGGGTGGTGTTATAAAAAGCTTCCCAGCCTTTATAATATGCCAGCTATTGCCTTGAAACATTCACCTATACTTTTACATATTCTGCATATTGCATCATGCATAGTTTGTTAGCCAAAATACAACCTGACTACCTAATTTTCCCAAAACCATTTTCAAACAGCCTACAGTAAATCTTATCAAAGACTACGATAGGCCTTTAGGACCACAATGTTATCAATACTGAGTGACGGGAAAGGATTTACTTTCTGTATATTGAAACACCACATTTGCAAGTAGTGAATATTTGCAGTTATGAAATTATCCTAAACTAGGAGAAAATCAAATATCTGTAATGGAGAGGGGAAAAAAAAGACCAAGTCTCCAGTTTGTCTTCTCTCTCTCTATGATACATACATCATATATTTTATATTTTTAATATATATTTTTAAACCCTTCTTTTATTTGATTTCACAGCCTTTTGCATTCAAATATAATTAATGGTCATCAATTCCAGGAAATACCATCTCTAAAGCATCCTTCAAGAGTCCTCGCTTCTTACCAGTTTATCTATCACATAGGGATCACCCAAGGTGGAGTTAGTAACACTGAAGCCACCTACTCATCTAATCCCCTGTTCGCATACAGATAATAATAAAAATAATATTAATAACAATAGTATGCGAAATAATACTCTGTAGCCCAAAGAATTTTATGTATGAAAGAAAAGCAGATAAAAATACAAACAACAGGAATAAAGTACGTAGAAGGAGTAACAAATTATGAACACAGCTGCTTTGAAGTGATGGGCTGCTTGTAGCTGTTGATCTAGTCCTTTTCCCCAGCTGCTAAACTGCATTAATATTGCTGAAAACACCTTTTCTGCTTTTTTTGGTCTCTCCATATTGCATTCCCTTTTAAGAAAATAATAGTAGCAAATAACTGCCAAAGGAATTGTGTGTGGCAGAGTAAGTGGGTCACAAGCCATATTCTGAAGGCACTAGTGAAAACGTGAAAGTGCCTGAACTCCTGATATTTGTGTTTCAATACTTTGTCTGTTTCATTGTTTTAATTTTTTTTTTTTCATATATGAAACCCAAGAGCCTCCTAGAAGCTGCTTGAGTCATATCCCACATGGGCTGTGGAGAGCTTCGGCTACTGTAGCTTCATCGACAAGATTTTCTGAGGCCGGGAGTGTTCTTAATTAATTCCTCAGGCACCAAGCAGCCTCAAACCGCCACCTTCATCTGTTGTGTGCTGCTCCCCTGCATCTGCAGGCCCGCGTGCCGGCTCCCCACCGCCAGCCCATCCCAGGGGCAGCGCGTCCCCTTCCGGTGAGCCGCAGCGAAGGTGACAGAGCTCCGGCAAAAATAGCCTCCAAACAAAACGCCCCGCCGCTTTCACTGCGCAGAGGAGTCACAAGCCTCACAAGCTCATGCATCTTGCACGGAGCGAGATAAGCAGTTCGGGAAGAGAACTAAGTCAAAGTAATAACAGATTTACATGGTGCGCTCTGAAAAAGAGTTTGCCATTCTCGCACTGAAACAGGACTCGTAAATCTGACAGACAGAATTCAAAGTGCAAGCGCTGCAGAGAAGGGCGAAAAGGGCGATAGCAGATTGCATTTTTATTGTATACGACTCTTAGGGTGAGGCTCTGCTCTTAACGCATACTATATGCACGTACACGCTCACAGAACAAAGACAGATAATTCTGTAATAGAAACCAACCTAATTCATTTTCAAATAGTAAAGAGGGATTAATTTGATTAGCAAAGAGTAGGACGGGTAAGCAGGTAACTAAACAGATTCCTTTCAAAGGGAGAGGTTTACTTCTCCAGCGGCTCTATAATATGACACTGGGATTTTTTTTTATCCTTAAAAAGAGGTGAAATTAACAAGCTGCTAAACATTTGTGAATGTGATACAGCCTGATTTGATCGCTATTTTCTCCCTATATTAAGACATTTGTTAATCATTCATTCCACAATTTTCCTAAATGTTTGCTCAATACATTAAAAATTATGCATTTTCTATACATTCAGAGCATTGCTATTGCTTGACTGGGGAGTCATGATGCCAACAGCTCTCATAGCTTGCCATCCTTGAAGACAGAATCATACTTAATACTTAGTATAACTAGGCTTTTCATCTTTTCATTCAGCTGTAATTACTTTCCACTTCAGAACTACAGTATGAGTTATCTTCCTATACTTAAGTCTCTCAGTCCATGGCCAGCTAGGAAAAATCTGACACAGAACATTATGGGTTTATTCAAGGGAGTAAGAACTTTGCTAACTGCCAAGAACAAATTCTAACTACTCGTGTGTAACATAATAAGATTCAGCAGGAGAAACCACACACATTACTGTGTCCATATATTAGAAAAAGCACTGCAGTTAAATGAAATTTCAGTTTATCATAAACCAAGTAATATGAACAACTAAATAAGCAACCAGAAAACTAGCAATGTACTGACACTGCAAGGGATTGCAAAGGGTTTGTATGGGGGCCTAACCAGGGGAGAGGAATAAGCTTGAATGTAAACACTTGCTGTTTAAAGAAAATGTTCAGTAGAAATAGGTTTAAATGAGATTTCACCAAAAATCATTTTTGCCTGCAATGTTGTAGCAAGTTATGTACATGCCCAAGCATTCAGAAAAAAATGGCATGCACACCGCCGCTGAAATTGCAACTCATTTGACATACATAATAAAGAGACTGCAATTTCAGAAGGCTCCTCTAAGCAAAGGATGAAATTCAAAAGGAAAAAATAAAAATAAAATAAGCATCTTAGTGTTACTGGGCAAAAACATATATATATATGCTTATTACATCTCTCTCCACCATTAGTCATTATAATCAGATCAAAGTAAGGGAATAAAAAAGAAAAAGGAAACAGAAAACATTTTTAACGAGTTATTAACTAAATCATGGTTTATTCTAGGAACGTAGTCATTGAAAAGCAGTTTCAAGCTTGATCAAAACAAAACAAATCCTTACCTCTGCATTTTGGTTCCTGGCTTCTCTCCTTGCTGCTTTTTCTTTTAGCCTTTTCTCCTAGAACAAATAACAAGATCCACAGCTTAAAGTCAAATTCCTGGTGTTTTTTTCTTTTACTCTTTTGAAATTAAAGCAGAATCACCTTAATTTTTTTAATGCATCCACACTATCTGGTGGCATTTATCCTATACATTATTGATCAAAAATGACAAATAAAAAAAAGATATGATTGAGGTACTATTCTTTCTCCTTGCTCTTAAAGGAAATCAAAAATACAAGAAGAATTCAAACATATTTTATCTTCACCAAGGCTTGTAACTCTTAAAGGAATCATGCAGTATTTAGACAAAGCTAGTATTTACCTAAAACAGGTTAGTAGAAATGACACCAAGAGATCACGCTTTTCATATTTTTCCATTGACTTCATATGAAAACCACTCCATTTACAAACTTCATTGACAATTTTGCCAACTTCAGAACTGCTAAAATAACCGTGGAGTCAATATAATTATCTATTTCATGAAGTAAGAAACGCAGGTGAGGGCACAATGTCTTAGACTACAACTAAAACACATTAGCCGGAAGAAAATCACACTACTTTCTTTTGTCTTAGCGGTGCTTGATGATGTTGGTATAGAAACCTTTTTATGCTAGCATAAAACTACTTACACCAATCCAATACAGCCTTTGTTGCTTTGGATAACATAAGCACAGTACATTTAGAGATAAGTCCACATAAATGGTCATATTACTTTAACATATTACTTTAAGGGGCAACACTTCAGCACAGAGAAGGCTGTAGAGCTGTCACACTTTAGCTCACCTGTGGAAATAACGAGACTACTACAGCTCCAGCAGTCGTGGCGCTGTATCGCCACAAAGAATATACTCCATGAAAATAATGACCGAGCTAGGAAAGGCCCCTAGGAAGTTTGCAATAATTACTCAGGTCCAAGTAATTATTAACACAGACTAAAAATGAGGTTCTAGCAAAAAGTTATGTCATCCTACACTCGACAGCTGATTCACCAATACACGTTCAGGAGCTGCAAAACTGCAGCTCCCCAATGACAGGCAACCAGGTCAGGATGAACCGAGACAAGAACGCCAGTGCCAGCCAGGCATGACCACGTTACAGCTGGGACTCCACGGAGAACCTCAGAACGGGCTCTGATGCAGAGCTTTCGCAGTCCCAATGGCTCAGGTGTTTCTTTCGGTCAACACTCATCCTCTTCTCCTGTGCCTTATTGCTTCACTACTAGTTCCCAACAGACTTTCACTTTCCTTCTGGTGCTGTCAAGGCATTGGCAGATGTTTCTGCTGCAGTCTCTTCTGCTGGGGACACACAAGAGCTTACTGTGGCACACAAATACTAGTGCCATGCCATTTTATTTTTCCAAGAACAGATGGTTCCAGTTTTATCACAGCAGATCAGTAGCTGTCACCCACAGCTGTTTGGAAAAGCAGTATGGCTGAAGCGCAGACTTGGCAAAAGGAGAATACAGCTGCCAAGGCTTTCAAAAATCTGCTGTCTAAATTCAGTCTCTTCTGGGACTTGTCTGGTATCTGCCATTCCCTGTTCCCCTGACTGTCCAAACAACATACATGTTAGCTTACTTTCAAGCTCTCTTTAGGGGGTAAATAAACAACTTCCCTCCAAATCGAAACAACAGATAAAGACCAACTCCCAAAGAAGGTAACAGACAAAACTGCTTGAGGTTTGTCTCTGCTCTGTGCAGTTCTCCAGCGCTATTCCAGAAGGCTTCACGCTCAAACACCTCAATACACCCTGAGCTATATGCCAGCATATGCAACACATGCTATATAAAAAAATACTGTGATGGGACGCAACATGGCCATCATATTATAATTTCAGGTATTTTGGACCAAAACCAAAACAAGACAAAAATAATTGTTACATCTAAGGTCGCAAGGGCATCATATGGGACAAAAAAGTCACGGGGACCAGGCGCTATCTTGTACGGAGAGAGACGGTCTGCTCTAAAAACATGCTGTACCCGAGCACCATGAGCACAAACCCTCTGCACCATTTATCCCCCCAGGCCCTCACTCCCTGAGAGACGCAGTCAGCGCTGCAGATGTAGCCTGAAGAAGGATTCTAATTTTCCAAGACCTCAAAAGGGAGGTTCTGAGGACTGGTTCATTCTGGAAAACTGACATGTATTTAAAACGCCTGAAAACTGGATTTAGGAGATACACCATAATTTTTATATTGAGGAATCCCAGACACAGAGGAGAACAGAGCCAGTTGTTGGCTCACAGCACTGTGTTGTGCTAGCCACTAACTGCTTTGTGGTTTAGATTCCCCACGTGTAAAATGGGAATGGCAGCTGTTCAGCCATCTTCAGAATGACTTGAAGTCTTTAGATAAAAGTTTTAGTATAATTGCAAATTTTAGTACATCATGGTACTAACCATTATTTAACTTGGGTCACACTTCTTTAGCTTTCTGTCGTGCTAAAATAAGAGTTAATTCATCCATTCAGTTTTATTGTAGTTAATTTTTTAATTGAACCAACAGTTAGGCTTATCTTAGTAAAGGCAATCCAAAGCAACTACTGAAGAACAACCCACATATGAATCTCAAAGCAAATTTTAATAAGTGGAAGCAAACATAAAAGTCCACTACTATAATGGGATCAGACTCCTGATATATGTGTAGCAGAGCTTGGAAACCCTGCTCAGAAGTAGAATTCTCTGTTTTTTTTCTTTTCTAGCAATATGGAAAGACTCTTTTCCATTTTGATCCAGCTGTTCAGATATTAAAATAATGATTTTTCCCCCCATCATCAAATTGTTGACTGTTACCATATTTTAAGTCAAACTGATTTAGTATATATTTGCCAATACACATTTGCTACATCAAATCGATGTCAGATTTTAAGGCTACCTTTGCAATTGCCAAAATCTATATCATGAAAACACAGCAACTTTGCCAAAATCTATATCATGAAAACACAGCAACTTTGCCACAGAGTACACTTAAAATAACTTCCACATGCAGCAACCCCCAAGTAAAAGTAGGGCAGGTAACAGACTGGAGCAAGTCTTTGATAGATGCTAAACTGCCAAAACAAAAGAGACAAAACCAGTTCATCAGAACGAACACCGATGTCAACAAACAAGTTTCAACAGGAGAGTACTGACTAAATAGCTAGCATAAAAGAAATGGATAAAGGGTGGATCAACAAAGAACATTACATCTTAGAGATCAGGAAATACAGGAATAAAAGTGAGAACACGAGAAGTGAAGTCAAAACTAGAACGTTTCAATCAGAAAAAGCAGTAAAATCTCTTTATATTTTAATCTTACATTCATCCTCACTGAATACAGCTTTACTTTTTTTTGTTCTTATGCAAGTAATTTAGCCAAAGAGATTTTATTGCTTAGCACTATCTCTAAGCTAAATGATCATTTTCCTCAGCAATTAGGACAGTAATGAAACACCAGGGCAAAGGCAAGGGTAGTCTGAAAAAGGAAAAGGCAGCTACTTTCAGAGCACTCAAGCAGAAGGGACTAGATCATCTCCAGTCAAAAATTCTAAAAACACCTCACACGTGAATTTCCAAGTGAAACAACAAGAATCTTTTTTATAAATCCTTAAGCCGGTGATGCCATGACACAGCTGACAAACACGAATGAATACTGATGGATCTATTTAAAAAATATTATCTGTAGAACATCAGACCAGTTAGATTTCAACAGCATGCAAGCTTTAGGGGAAAGAAAAACATAAAGGAAAAAAGAAAGTCATGAAGGCAGGTGAAAAATGATACTAAAAGCAACAGACTTAGAAACACAGCTCCTCTTCAAAGAGAACCTGCAGAAACTGGAGCCGGTACTTTCCTAGTAGAAGGAAGCAGAACTTGAAGCAGCTGTAGGAGCCTCCCACACCATCACCAGAACAGGGAGAAAGCTAAGGAAGAGGGGGTTGTGAAACGCACAGGACAGGGACCCATTCGTAACTCAGAGAAGAGCTTCCGTAAGGAACTGTTACGGCAGCCCTGAGAGCTGCACTGCCAGAGCACGCCTCCGGAGAGCACGAGAACCCAGCAGCCAGCATACACGGTGGTGGTACACGGCAAACGCGTCTGGCTTCTTCCAGAATTCCAGCAATACGAAAGACAGTAGCTAGATGGGTTATTGTCTTCAAATATGAGCTTAGGTACGTTTATGAAAGGCAAAAAGAAAAGTGAAAAGGGGAAAAAAAGAAGTCAAAAAACAGTCAATGAATTAACTTTTCCCAAGCAGAATGCCAGTAATACAGGCTTCAGGAAAGATAAAAGGATATCAGAAAGGAGGCTATCATATTCCAGAGGGAGATAATATACTTCCTTTTCCACTCTTTCCCACCTAGTTTCTAAATAGTTTAGTTGTACATTCCTTGCTCTTTGGAATCAGAGTTGGTTTCTTAGTTTTCTGCTAAAACTGTGATCCTTTTCAAATTTTACCTTTGGAAGAGTCAAAGAGAACAGAGATAGAAAATAACCCACCAGCATTACAAAACAGGATGAAGCAGTTTTTCAATTGGATAGCGCAGAAAATTTAAGACAGGAAAATTCTACAGTATATGAAAAGACAGTATCTTAACTACAGCCACAGGCTCAACCCAATATAACAGCAGCTGAAGTTCCTACTCAAGGGATTTACAACAGAGCACTGCAGAGAGAGCTGTGAAAGGGCACGATTGAGATAATGCCATAGAAGTGAAGGAGTAGGCCAGACAGCTTAATATATATGTCTTTAAAGAACAGCCAAGACACAAAAAGATGATAAATAGGTACAGAAACAGAAATGAGAAGAAATATAAAAGAAAAACAACAAACTGCAGAATTAGACAGAAAGAGAGATGCCACCAAGATTTTTTTTTTTTTGAGAGGACTCAGTTCCTCATCAATGAAAAAGAAAAGCAGACTTCCCATAGGATGCATCTACATTAGCATTCATTTGGAATAAGAAGTGCATTTCAGAAGCTAACGTCCTAACCAGCCCCACTTATGCTTTGTTTCACACTGCAGAGTAGTCTCCAGGAGCAGCGCTAACTCACTCCAACCATTAATGGGCATTCGTAGGATCACAAGATAATTCAGGTTGGGAGGGACCTCAGCAGGTCTCAGTCCAACCTCCTGCTCGCAAGCAGGGTCAGTTTTGACATCAGACCCAGATGCCGAGGGCTTCGTCCTGTCGGGTCCTGAAAACCTCTGAGGACAGAGGCTGCACAGCCCCTTGAGCAACCCCTGCCACTGCCCAACTGCCCCCCTCAGGGGGCAAAGCTTCTCCCTGTCTCCACTCTGAACTTCTCCTGTTTTAACTCCTGCTCCTTGACCTTCCTCCTCCTTGCCATGCAACCCTGTGAAGAGCCTGGCTGCGTCTTCTAGATCACCTCATAAGCGCTGGGAGCTGTTGTCAGATGTCCCCAAAGCCCCAAAGGCATCTCTGCTCCAGGCTGGACAAGCCCGGCTCCCCCAGCCTCTCCTCACAGGGCAAGTGCTCCAGCCCTGCCCATCTCGGTGGCCCTCCCCTGAACTCGCTCCAGTTTGTCCATGTCTTTAAGTACTGGGGGGCAGGGGGCAGAATCCCAAAATCAGATGCCGTATCTAGACGGGATCTCATGAAAGTTGAGTAGAAGGGTATAACGACTTCCCTCAAAGCAATTCAGTTCAAAGGCTCAGACAAGAGCTGGCCCAAAGTAACTACCCCCTCAATGTACAGTGTGGATTCTGCTCCTCAGCACCAAATGGTTTGCTCTGCAGATCTTCATGTACTGACCTATTCCACTTGCTAATATAGGCATAGCCATAATATTTTAACATAAGCTTCAATTCAAGAAAACAGTCCTACTAAGGAAATTACTTAAATTTATGCACAATTTCAAGCATATGCATAAGTACATGAAGTGTACTATCCTGAAAAATAACACGCTGAGTAAATGCTTAAATACTTTCCCAGTCAAGATCTAATTTTGTATTACCTAGAGGCCACAAATGTGTACTGCACTGTGCTGAGGTAGTCTCGCCATGTAATAATGACACACATACCATACAACTACATAAAACCAGAAATTAACTAACTTGCCTTAGGTTACAGGGAATCTCTACGCCAGAAAAAAGTATCACTCTCCATAGTTTCAGGTGATTATTTCAACTATGATGTCAGTCATTCTCCCCTTTCTACTGCTAGGAAGAAATATGGGGACATGCTGAACACACATGGACAAGAGCTGTTTTACAGCTGTAAGACAGCTGAAAAAAACAAATGAGGAAAAGTTTAACCAGTCAAACAATTTGATATAAATTTATTTCATGTCAACATATCCTCTTCACCTATGGATAAGCCTCTAAGTATCTAACTATTGAGCTGTCCAATATTAGCTTTTAAACACACACAAAAAAAAAGGGCCTGGATTTTCTTGGAATACCTAATACAACGCGATAAGAATACAAGATTTTATCACTGTTCTATCAAGCAATAAATCATTACTTGCAAGGATAGCACATAATTTAGAGACGAAAATCAAATTCACTAGGGTAGGAAAACAGAAGATTATGTTTCAAGGTTTAATTATATATGCTAATATTTAATTATATATGCTACTGGCTAACTATCTGTAAAGCATAACTTTATAACACAGCACTGTGAGGCTATCAGATAAACCTCTACAACATCACAAACTGATGAAATATAGTATTCGTATTTTATTTTGCGCTTATACCTGAACAACTTTCCTTTGCACCCAGAGAGCCTTGCCCCCACTTCCTCCCTTTCTTAAACAGCTTAAGACCTACTCAATTCCTTTTCAGGCTGCGAACAGTGAGCATAAGAAAGAAGTTAAAAAGCAAGACAATAATTTGTTGTAGCTGTCACTTTCCTTCCAAGAAAGTGCTTCCAGCCCCTTTGGAGCAAGGACAAGAAATCGCATCTTAAAGACAGTGGTGAGAATGTGCATTTATCTTTTAGGTCAGCAACATAGCGTAGGCAGGTTTTGCACAGTGGCTAAATGCAGATGATCTATGCATCATTCAAGGAGCAACTTGGATACATCACGAACTGCAGGTTCATGGATTTACAAAGCAGGAGAGGCCATGGGATCAGTATGCCTGCCTAGTACAATGCAGGCTATAGGACTGAAACACCATTTCTACTACCACGTTCCCATCCTGGTTTAGAAAAATGTTCATTCTACATTTCAAAGCTTTCACCAAAGGACAATCCATCACAATCCTTCAAAATTAGCAGCAGTTACTCAGTTATGATTTTGCCCTCTTATACTAGTCTGAATAGATTTATCTTTGATTTTTAGCTCCTGAAACTTGTCTCCCTTCCTCTATCACTTTGAAAAGCTCTCTATCAAAGTTCAGGTCCTCATGTAGAGACAGCCCAATCATGTTACTTCTTAACTTCCTCTTTTGCAAAGTGAAGAAAATCAACTCCAAATGACTGTCAGCATTTAGGTATACTTTCCAAAATATTCCAGGAACAGACATACCCAAGATCTCAACACCTTCCCACCCCTATGTGGTATTTCTGTATGTTTATTCAGTGCTTATATTAGCCCTTCTGATCATGCCAGAAAAATCCCACTGCCAAAGGACTTCATGTTCACCTGATTATCAGCCATGACTGAAATCTTTTTCAAGGTCTCCATCTGTAAGAGAAGAGCTCCCAGCTCCAAATTATGCCCTATATTTCCTATTCCTAGCAATTTATATTTATGCCTGTTTTAAAATACAGCTATTGTTTTAGTTCAACTTATCAAGAAAGCTTTCTTCCGTATCACTGATAAAAACTTGAAATAGTACACCATAAAAAACAAATCCCATGGGCACACTAGAACACATGTAACTGCGTCAGGAGCCACTAGTTTGAGATGCACCACTCACTGAGTTTTTGGTCCATTTAATTTGTGCCATGTTAATTTTACTAATCGAGTTTATTAATCACAATGTTTAAGCACAAATTGAAAAGCCTTGTAGCAATTTCAGTGTACTCCATAGACACACTTAACAAAGCAGTTTCTAGTCTGATAAAAATACATATACACACATTTTAGAATATCTGTGTTCCACAAAGCCACATTGGTTAGCATTAATTTAGTTCTTTATTAAAATAGTCTTGCGTTGATCACTCCAATAGGGCATGGACTAACCCCAGGCTAAGTTACCAGGTTATTTTCCTTAAAAGCACTTGCATTGTAGCTCTCAAACTCTTCCAGAACTCTCCCATTGATTCAAGACCCTTTTCAAGCCAACATCAATGGTATCACATAGGTCAGAGACCTTCTGGATCAGCTTTTTAAAGTTTCCATGGTGCAAATAATCTTTTTTCCCTTCCAATTACACATGGCTAGTTAATAAGGACGGTTAATAACCTTAACACTCACAGGAATGTTAAATTATTTACTCATCACCATGGAGCATGACTGTATCATGTGACTTTTCACTGAACATAGAAGAGTTGCAGTTGAGCCCGTTACCTCTTCTGCATTAGACCTGACAACAAAACCATCTCTGTCTAACAGCGAGCGAGGTAAAGCTGCTTCTGTTCCTAATGCACGGAAAAGCTTCTACCTGTTCTCAACTCTGCCTGCCGCTGCCCTCTCATTGCACTCATTTCCTCTTTCTTTCCCTGAACATCACTGTTGGGCTTTTCAACAAAAAAGCATACCCTCAAGAATCTAACATCATATATTAAAAGGAAAAATTGTAACATTTACATTCCATGATCTTAAGCTGAAGGAAAAAAAAAACAAAACACACACAGAATAATGGCATGACAGTCCTCTCTGGTCAGTGAGCCTGGGAAGACGTGAAAGATCCATACACATGCAGTTTAAAAGCCAAGCTTTCAGTTGGAAAAAAAAAAAAACAGCCGTTCTAAAAGCTGAAAGTTTCTTTTTTCCCCCAGCAAATCCCCACTTTCTTTGACTCTCTTCTTTCTACAGTAGATTACAGTTCATCTCATTCTGTGCAAGGGGTTACCTGTAATTTTTCAAAAATATATTTACTGTCGTGCGTTATTAATACCTTAGTTTGATACAATAATTTTCTTTTAGCTTTTTCATTGATACAATAAAAGTTTCCGTTCTTTTTCTTAAAGAATTTGCACAAAGATTATAACTGTCCAGACTTACATGAAAAAACTTTTTTTCCAGTTGGTGATATGCAGTGAGAGATACAATTTTACCAGCTCAATATCTGATCCCTTCCATTTTGCTTAACTCTGGGCATGAAATAGTTTCACGCAATATAACTAACACACTTTATTCCACATTTAGCCCCTTAGTACGTAAAAAAGCCTACGAAACTTATTTCTCTTCCTATATGGATTTCAAGTCCGTCTCCGAGTCTGACATTTTTTATTTAAATGCTCAAGAACTACCTCAGATTTGATCGAAAATGTTAAAGACTGCGTTTTTTGTAACTGATCCTTTACATGCTGATGTCCTAACTCAGAGCTACCCATCTACTGCATTTAACAGCAGAGGCAATGGTCTGCAACGCAACAGTTCTTAGAAGCGGCTGAGGTTTGGAACAAATCACCCAGCAGCCTCAAAAAAATCTGGTGTCATCTACTAACAAGGACTTTGTAGCTGCAGTTCCTCAGGATTCTGCTCTCTCGCGTTACAGTAACGGGACACAGGGACTCGGTCAGCGGTGGTACACAAACTGCAAATAGAGTCTTCAAAAATTCATAGCATTTCTTTGATATAGTGGCATCATCATATTCAAGAGCTAGTTTTCACCCAGGTATTAAAGCACAGATGTGCTCTGAAAAGTGACTCAATAAATGGCATTGTGGTATCCCATGTTTGTCACCTCTCAAAACATTTCACACCAGGTATTCACCGCTTATTTGTAAACAAAATTTTTTTTTTTTTCACTGCGAGCAACCTGGGATCTGGAAAGCCAGCTCTAATAAACACACCGCCAGCCCGTACAGCAAGATTAACTTCTAGCTACACAAGCAGCACACCCGTGAGCCAGCGCAGAATGAAATCATGCCCTCTTCCATGGTGGTTTTGCTCTGCAGGGGTGGAGGGGAAAAAAATTAGAATTAATTAGAACTTTTCATTAGTTTTAATTACTTAAAAATAAACAGAATGGCAGGGGAGGGGACACTAAATACATACTGAGTAAGAAAATTCCATTTCAGCAGTCAATTTTTTAGCATAGCTACATTTTATATTAATATTTCTTTTAATGTTTGTTTTTTAATGCCCATTAGCAAATCATATTGGTGTAACCACCAAAACAAATGAATATTTCCAAATGAAAGATAAAATTGAATCAAGTTATTAGAGTTTGTTTGAGTATCATTTTCAATCAAACAAAGAAAAAATGGAAATAAAGTACAAAATTGGTCACTACTGAATAAAAAATATTTTCAGGAACAAAAGTAAAAGTTTTTTGATGATTTTGGTGATTTTGTCTGTTAACGTTTCATTTCAGAAATCTATTAAATGATCCTTGTGAGTTTAATTGTTACAAGAACAAAGTTGATTCGGAAAAAAGAGAGAGGGAAAAAAACTGTGCAGATCCTACTAAAAAAAAAGGCAGGAAGTGACTCAAAGTCAGCTTTACCTTTAGCTAACACAATTCCTTTCTCAAAGCAAAAGAAGTTCAAATGGAAAACAGATTTACAAAAGAGTTATTTACAAACAAACAACATTTTCAGTTCAAAAAAAGAACTGTCCCAACTCAAGATTTCAGATAGACTGCAACGGCCTCCAACATTTATCATCACATTTATCACCACACTCTTTGTTTTAATGCCACAGTCAATGTAGCCTCAACTTGTTGCCTCTGTCAAGAGGCAATTACTAATTAAAGAAAAAAATAGTCAGTAAATAAAGTGACTGAAGACAAATTAATAAGCAACATTTGTGTTCAGGTAACCGTATCTTTCTTTCCTTGGCCTATCTCATAACCCTGAAAACTCTCAAGAGGTCTTTTCATTACCGTCTCGCCAAATCTAAGGCTGCAAGCACTTCGCTTCCTGTTACTCTGTTACTCACGCATAAATTAGTGTAAAAAGAAGATGCTAAGTTTCTCAGTTTCTGATGGTCTGGACAAAAGTCACGGTTAATAGCAGTGCTTACAAATCCGACTGTAGAGTGTATCTGATTTCAACTCAAAACAATGTGCCGTTCTCTACTTAGCTATGTAAATGATGCCAGTCTGATAGGTAAGAACATCCATCCCACGCAGTAACGATCTTCACTTACATGTCACAACAGTCAGTACTGCTGTAATGGTACCACAAGATATCAAACTGTATACAGACTGTGAAGCAAACCGCATCTGACATTTATTTTCTAGGTAGGGAAACTGAAGCAAACAGGCACACTGTGACCTATTTAAGAGGTACAGGAAAAGCGTGGCATCAAGAGCAAGTGAAAGCACAACAACAGTTAATCTTAAATGTTAAAAAACACTGAACAAGGTCTTAGAAGTAGTTGAAAAAGGCATCCCCATTTAAAAGAAGAAAAAGCAGACAGCAGAAATTGACTCCTTAAGAGGACAATACAGGAACAAAGCCAACACAAGAAACCAGCTGATCAACTGGAAAAGATGCTTTTCTCATCCATCATCTGAACACACTGAACTTGTCTTAAGGATATAAATTTTACTAAATAATTTCAATAGGCCAACTGGTTTGAACATATGTGTAACACATGTATGGATATGTATATACACACAGTTTATTTTTCACAAATAGCTATTCAATGAGAAAGAGGTCGTAAATCATGGTAATTAAAACAAACAGACATTCCAGTAACATTCTTTTTTGGGCAAACTGCAATCTGAGCCTACAGACTGCAGGTTTACTGAACCTACAGAAATCAAGGGAATTCTTTCAGATGAATTCACAAACCTTTCCATTAAACACTATATGTATATATACATAGATACACATATCTCCACACACAGAGGTAACCCTAATTCAACTTAAAGTACACTTTCAATAGAATTACACCAGGGATTAAGTTAGTTAATGATGTCTAAAAGTAACATTTAAAACTGTAAACAGAACTTTTAGTGATAAAGTCAATGAGAGTTGCACTACTAAAAGCCTAGAATATTTTCTAAAGAAAAGTAGAGGAAAAAGTCTCATCAAACTGCACTTCATCTGCTGCTGTCACTGCTTTCTGCTGCGGAGGGATGACATCGTTTCAGAGTGGAAATCATTATCTACAGAGGCCACAGACTCTTGAGCTGTCTTAATGCACCTGCACAGTTTAAGGAAACAGCTGGCTCGTATACACCGAACTCAGAAAGTAGGGAAAAAAAACACAGAGCTATCTGCTCCGCTCAGGCAGGTATGGACCCCGCACTACCTGGCTCCTGGGTAAAAAAAATGGTGCAGCCCCCACCAGAAGTTGCTCAGATGTCTCAAAGACCCACGAAAACTATGGAAAGGAGCCTTTGGGACAGGTGTATCACAGAATCACAGAACGGTTAACGTTGGAAGGGACCTCTGGAGATCATCTAGTCCAACCCCCCTGCTCAAGCAGGGTCCTCTAGAGCACATTGCACAGGATCACGTCCAGGCAGGTTATGAATATCTCCAGTGAAGGAGGCTCCAGGGAAGGAGGCTACCTCTCTGGGCAACCTGTGCCACTGCTCTGTCACCCTCACAGCACAGAAGTTTCTCCTCCTGTTCAGAAGGAACTTCCTGTGGTTCCGTTTCTGCCCGTTGCCTCTTGTCCTGTCGCTGGGCACCACGGAGAAGAGACTGGCCCCATCCTCTTGACACTCCCCCTTCAGATACTTGTACACATTGATGAGATCGCCTCTCAGTCTTCTCTTCTCCAGGCTCAACAGCAGGCCCCAGCTCCCTCAGCCTTTCTTCAGAGGAGAGAGGCTCCAGTCCCCTCATCATCTTGGTAGCCCTCCGCTGGACTCTCTCCAGGAGTGCCATGTCTCTCTTGTACTGGGGAGCCCAGCACTGGACACAGCACTCCAGGGGAGGCCCTCCCCAGGGCTGAGGAGAGGGGCAGGATCCCCTCCCTCCACCTGCTGGCAACACTCTGCCTGATGCAGCCCAGCAGACCACTGGCCTTCTTGGCCACAAGGGCACACTGCTGGCTCTTGCTCAACTTGTTGTCCACCAGGACTCCCAGGTCCTTCTCTGCAGAGCTGCTTGCCAGCAGGTCAACCCCCAACCTGTCCTGGTGCATGGGATTTTTCCTCCCCAGGGGCAGGACCCTGCCCTTGCCTTTGTTGAACTTCAGGAGGTTCCTCTCCACCCACCTCTCCAGCCTGTCCAGGTCCCTCTGAAGGGCAGCACAGCCTTCTGGTGTGTCAGCCACTCCCCCCAGTTTAGTATCCTCAGCACACTTGCTGAGGGTGCACTCTGTGCCTTCATCGAGGTCACTGATGAATAAGGTTGAACAAGACTGGACCCAGGACTGCCCCCTGGGGGACACCGCTAGCTCCAGGCCTCCAAGTGGACTTTGTGCCACTGACCACAACCCTCGGAGCTGTGCCCTCCAGCCAGTTCTCAATGCACCTCCCTGTCCACTCATCCAGCCCGTGCTTCCTGAGCTTGCTTAGGAGGATGTGATGGGAGAGAGTGTGAAAAGGCTTGCTGAAGTCCAGGGAGACAACATCCACTGCTCTGCCCTCATCTCCGCAGCCTGTCCTTCCAGCAGAGAAGGCTCTCAATCAGATTGGTCAAGGATGATTTCCGTTTGGTGAATCCATGCTGACTACTGCGGATCACCTTCTTGTCCTCCAGATGCGTAGTGAGGAGCTGCAGGAGGAGCTGTTCCATGACCTTTGCAGGGGTGGAGGTGAGGCTGACAGGCCTGTCGTTTCCTAGCTCCTCCTCCTTGCCCTTTTGTCATTGCACCCATCTACAGGACAATAGGCTCGTATAGGAAAGCTCCCTTACAACACAAAGGCTGCATCTCCACCAGAGTTTATGTCAATTTAAGCCTGTATTATTGCAGCCTCCACCTACCTTCTAGTTGCCCCTTCCTGCTCTCTCCCTTTTGGCTGTCACTGGCGCTGGTCTGATGAGCTGTACACAAGCAACCTGCCCTTATTTTTTTTTTTTTTTTTTTTTTTTTTTTACTTTTCACATCAGTGAGATGAGGCCAGGAACAGTGTTTTTGCTGGAAAACTCTCAGCAAAATTCAAGGGCCTCTCAAGGTTTAAGTGCAGTCCATCCAGCTTTCATCCAAGTGAAAAAAGCAAGCAACAACCGAGTCAGTGCCCTGCCAGCAGCCCAGCAAGGTCTGGTGGGGTCTGGTGCTCAGGCTGGAGAGAGATGTCTGTCAAGCCACTCATTAGCACCCGTTCCCCCATCCGAATAGCTCTGCGCTGGGACGTGGAACAGTGGCAGCACTTGCACACAATAGCTGGGACAGGGCTCAGACAGGCTTTCTAACAAAGCAGTATTCTCCTGATCTATTTCACACTTCTCTCCATCTCTAACACTTTTCCTCTTTGCAGTTCAGCTAAACGTTTTTCTCAGTTCCTATCTTCTTCCTTTTATAATCTGTTCCCACAGTGGCACACCCTTAATATGAGAGGGTTGTATCACCTCCCCTCCAGCAACACATCAAACCAACTGCAGAGTTACACTGAAATTTGTCATATTTTACCTGAAACAGGAGAAGTGCTCAAGGGCTTTACTTAATAAAGAACATAATACTGCACTGATATTTTGTCAGATTATCTTTGAAATATGATATAACCTCTCTTCAGAATTAATCTATTGACTGATTTCAAACTACAGATAATATTTTTACGGAATGCTTCTACTTTCTAGCATACTGAATGGTTCGTGCTGTATAGCATCTGTTTTTCTTCTTATTAATCGGATATAATTATGTTAGTTGTCATGATGAGTAAAAATTTGCTAAAATAAAAAGGAAGTCGGCTGAGGGGTCTACTCTGTTTCCTGAACTATTTTAGACAGTGTTCAATGATCTGTTACTATTTGCTACAGTATGTTGTTTAAAATCAGTACAGTTAAATAAAATTAGATACCAAACGTGTTTATAAATCTCTCATCAAAAGAAATCATTTGCAAAAGCAGGTTAGGACTGGGCGAGAGACTGAGCTCCAGGTGGAGGGGGGCTAACAAAGGGCTGCCAAAGGCAGGGGGACCCCCCCCATACCCCCACCCCGAGAACTTTTTCATGTGGGCCAGGCCTGGGGCCTTGGGCTAAGCTCGGCCAGTGCTGAGGGCCAGGCTAGAGTAGGGTTACGGCTGCACAGAGACAAAGGCTACAGCATCACAGCAGACAGTAAACCCCAAGGAAGCCAATGTTGTATGACACACACACAGGAAAAACAAGTCACTGTAGATATTAGTTGACACCTTAACTAATTCGATAAGATCATTCCTCTCCTCGTAGGTAAAATTACCAGCATTATTGCTTTAAATAATTCAGTTTGATTCTAACCTTTGGCCGATGCCAGGCTGTGAAAGAAAAGTATTCTTTCTTCGTAGGTAAGCTTGCATCTATTTTTCAAGTCTAAAAGAGTCTAAGCTCCATGATCACATACAAGTTCCTATATCAGGTACATCTTTCATTGGATCTTTTCACTTTTGAATCTTGGTGAGGTGGCTGTAGTTCTCCAAGTACTCTCTCCAAGCACACTCAATATCCTGTACAGTTGTATACTACATCGTCTTTCCCCTAAACGCATCCAGAAATCTTCATGCTTTTTAAGCATCTGTTCTAAACTCAGTACTGTGACTGTTGCATCATCCCAACTATTAGGAAATCCTGTTTTGCTTCCTGAGAGGATACATCCTTTCCAGATTCTAAACAACTCCATATGAATTAATATTAATCAATTTACACTCTCTCCTACTTTTCTTCCTACGTATTACTGCAAAAATATTTTGAAAATATTGTTTTTGAACTCCATATTTAAATCTACCTGGATGGGCTCTTTAACGGTATCTGAACTGTAATGACATTTGGTTTGTAAGGATACCTGGTTAACTGGTGAAACAAAGACAAGAAACAGAAAAGTAATAAATTGAACACAGATGCACAAACCCTAACTGGCAGTGAAAAACGGAGACAATAACAGAGACTGGGATTCGTAAGTCACAGACGGCTGGCCCACTAAAGGACCCACCTTGAAGAGGTTCACCCAGAACTTTGTAACTGTTAAAAACAAGATACAAGATCATCTCGGGTCCCATAGAAAAGAGCACACTTGTTATAGGATATTTGAAAGGGATTGTGGGAGTGTGTAGAACTTATCATGGGACGCTTTGAAGAGATTGTGGGAACGTGCAAAATAATTATGGTATGTTTAGAGGAAAGACCAACAGCAGGGAAAAGGAGGGATCAAGGGGTATTGGAGAGAAACAAGCATGGGAAAATGGAGTGGAAGGACATAAAAGGGGCCAGCCACACATAAACAAAGTGCTGGTCAATACATTTCTTGGATCAAGCTTTGCTCCTGACCACCACAGTCCATCCTATTAAACTCTATACCTAGCTATTTTTCTGTGCGAGTGTGCTTTCTGTTCTGAGTGTGTGCGTGCACGTGTGCATGTAGGTACTGTAAGTGAGCTTTAATCCGGAGTAACAGCAAGTGAGGAAAGACCAGCATCTGGAAAGACCCAAGATCCAAGCCAGTGCCTGGATAAAAGGCCTACTGTCTGGATAGGGATATTGGATGGACTTAGAGCCCATGCTATTATTCAAGGGATCTGGAATGTGCTGAGTCTGCTTATGAATCAGGGGAGTGAAGGTGCTTGTACGTTCTGCCAGCGAACTTCAGCCCTGATCAGCCAGAGAGAAGGAACAGGACTGGGCTGCCTGTGTCGTTCATGTTTACGTGGATAATGTCTGCATTTATGTGGGTGCTGTCTGTATTTATGTGGAGGCGAGCAAAGGCTCTGTTTTCTGTCAACGTGGATCTCTGTGGCCAGTCATGCGTGTACTGGGTGCATATATCTTTGGGATACACGTTCAGCCTCACTACAGCGGGACCTGTAAACTGCAACAGCAGCAGTCTCCACCTAACAGACCAGGAGGAGAAAACCCCTGGGTCTTGAAGACCACAGATTTGGCTTCTCTTAACAGTCTGCAACCTTGCATTTACAAGAATGAAATTTTACTCAGAAATTTATTGAATAAATTCCTTGGGGTAAGTACACTCAACCTGAAACTCCAAGTTATTCACTATATAAAAGGTCACCTCCATAACATTTAGTATGGAGCATTACCTCACTTAGCCCCAGAAAGAGTTAATTAAGAAATAACACTTTGGTGAGAGAACATACACAGAAGGAAATACCACAATGTACCCTCCTGATACAAACTACCTGCTTTCCCATTAACACTTGTATTTAGGGAACAGAAGACAAATCAAAGAGAGTTTCAATACAGTTCCTAAAATAGTTCCGTATTCCCTACTGAACTAAGAAAAGCAAGAACAAAACTGTGAGAGATCACATAACTTCAGTCTTCAGGTTGCATAATGCTAGTGCACCACTTCATTAACATAAGGGCCACGTAACATCTTGAGTTTCCCCACAGCAACAGCATTGCTTCCCCAGCAGTGGAAAATACCACTGTCCCCGGAAGATTCTGCAATGAGTCTCAGGGATAGAAAATACCTATTACATTTAAAATACAGACTTGAGACACAATGCTTAAAGTGCAACACCTTTTGAAACATCCCCCAAGTGATCTGAGCTCTAACTGCTGCCATATTTATAGAATCAAGGTTGCCCATCTTGTGCCAGGAAGGTACTGTCCGTACCTTGCAGTATCGGGCCTCTGAAAGGAGCATTAGTTTGCGCAGGACTACTATGCCTCCCCCCCAAAAAAAAAAAAAAAAAAATTACTTCTAGCAGTCTTCTCTGGTTGATCATCCCAAGTTGAGAGCATATTTTATTTGCTGGAAGGTGAGGTAAGAAACAAGAATTTATTCATTTTTCCTTGAGCACCAATGAGCATTTTTCTGAGCTTAGGACAGTATACAGAAAGAGGCCATTAAGCAGCAAGATGAATCCATCTCTGCAACTGTTTACTTCCCAACAAAAGGGCATTTTCAGTTGAGAACTTGAATAAAAACATGTTCTGAATACTACATTCACTTCTCCATTTATGTGGTTTATAAGGTTTACACACTTCAAAAGAGCTCAGACTCGTGCCTCTTGCTGCATTCTCATTAAATAGCCATTACTGCAGAATTCTTCTCATATCATCTTGATCAGCATCACTGCCCTTTCCCTTGTCAACTGCTAAAATCTACTTTGTTTCCAAAATTTCAGTAAGCATTAATTACATTGTAATTATACCTCGTATTTTTATCTAGTTATTTTTATCCATCACGTTTTCCACTTTTGCAGAGGAAGAAGAGAACAACAAAATGTAAGACTCATGAAGGAAAGCTAATTATAGCGTAGATGCTTTGCAAGTTTCCACAAGCCTTACGGCACTGCAACACACATCTCATCTAAACCAAGCACCTCATGAACGCACCAAAACATATCTCTAATCATACTGAAAATTCCCCTCATTTAAAGGACATTCAGAAATGGGTCTAAAAGCAATGGCCTGTGGAGACTTTCTCAAATAGTTCTGCTATTCATCAGAAAAAGTGTTTAGTGAAGAAAATTCATATTGAGTTGATAGTCATATTCATGCCCCTAAAAAGCTATTTTAAGTGTAAAGCTATACTTCAGGGAAGTTTTGATTTTTAAAAGTTCTGATTTTTCCCCAAGAACTTCAGTCTTGAAGATTATACTGAAGAAAACACACGGCAAGGGTTTTCAGTGCAAGATGACCCACAAAATGACAAGCTTTAAGATAACGCACGCTAGTTTTTCTAAATCCATTTACTTACAATCTAAATCAAAATCGGAATCCACATGCAAGATACAAAATGCCAGATGAAATAACATATGCTCTCATAGCCTTCCGTAATTTTGCTTTATATATTCTAAATCATTGTTTTAAAGGCTGTGTAGTGACTTCACGGCTTAGCACACGCTCAGTTGCAAAGGCCTTTCTGATTACAGCATGCACCTAACCATGCAGCAGACTGCTACATTAGAAAGGTATTTTCATTGCCATGGAAGTTTATGCAAAACCAAAATGCATTTGTGTTTTGGTCATCTTCTGATCTACCTATATAAGGTTTAAATAGACTCTGCATGTTTCAAAAAGTGATTTAAAGGAAGAAATGAAATGAAATAAAAATACTGCCAAACACACGTAACAGAGGGCTAAGCATCAGACGCAGTAGGAAACAAAGCAAGAAACGAACAGGAGAAAGTACAAATCAACATACAGAAGTATGAACCTTGCTGAACATGAAGAAGCAGAAGAAAGTTGAACTTGATGGAAATCTGAAGCAAATGTAGAGAGGAAAAATTTAGCTACAGCTTTTTCTATAAGCTGGAAAGGAGAAAGAGGGGCTTGTAGGATAATTCAAGATAGAGGCCCAAGAAGCAGAGCTGTCCCACCTGCTGATATAAAACACGCCAGCTGGATAGAGACAAGGTCTCTACCAGTCTACTTGGGGGAGAGAAAAGAAAACCAAGATGGGAATGAAATAATTAATGTTAATGCAGAAAGGAAAGGTGTGATGACAGAATTCATGCTGTGCCATGGTGAATGTTAGCCGACAGTGGGACACAGTGAAGTTTGGAGGAGTTTAAGAGAGGGAATCACAGTTAAGGAGACGGATTTAAGATTCTCTATAGGAAGGACTCCTGAATGCCAGTGAGGAAGTGTATAGGAAGGGATGGAAGTCTGTGACTGACAGTTTAATCTTCCCCATGAAAGAAATAGTAAAAGCCTGAGCAAAGAGATAGAAAGAACCCAATATGAAAGACTGAAGAAACCCATTGGAAAGTAAAGATTAAAAAAAAAAAGTAGTGAGAAACAGTCCTTTTTTAATAAAAGCATAGGATGGAGTAATGATAGCAAGAATACGCTCTACAGAGAAAGCGCTTTCAATTTTGGCAAATATCATGTTAGAAACGCAAGCCAAGAAACGTCTCAAGAGACGACGGGCAATAACAAAAGGAGTTTTCTGCAAACGTGCGATGGGGCTCTTCAAAAAACTCTGAGGAAGGGCCACTCTTCATTTTCATCTCCTGCACATTGCTGTACTTTTGTTCATCTTTCCTAGACAGTAAACTACAATCATTGCAATTTAATGTTCCATCTGCTCCTAAGTTACAATTTTTAAAGGCTTTGAGTCTTTGTTATATATTCTAGATTCAACATATGCCATAAGCAAGAATGAAACAGGTCTTTTAGGAAACACTGTGAAGGTGGAGGGGGAGAGGAAAAAAAAGGGTTATTTAATTTTCTGTTTGCTTTCTAAGCTGACTTTTCTATTGTTCCACAGCCTTGCTTACAAGCATCAGGCCACATCTTCCAAATGCAGTTTCGAATTTTTATTTAGCAAGCTCCTTCAGAGTATTCCCCCCAGCAGCCAGCTTATTAAGGCAAAGTCTTACTCCAGTGAAGTGGGGCCTAGGCTGCAAGCTTAGCAACAACCTAATCCTATTGAAGGACTGCCAAAACAGAGCAGCACCCCTTCCCCCAGCCAGTGACCCAGCATACTGTTAGTGGAAGAATCATTTTTACTTCAAGATATTTTTCTCTCGGTCTGGTTTCCATTATCAGACACCTGGTTCTGTTCTGCCCTTTTAAGAGATCATTCTTAAGAGATTCTTAAAAGATCTCTTTAAGACACCATTCTTGGTTCAGTTCAATCAGCATACACTAACAGCAATATTAATACATATTTAAAGGCAACACTTCTTGACACTTGAAAACCTTTATTTTCCTTTGAGCCTAATTTTCTTTCTCCAAAATTTTTCTCATAACCAATCTCTTGCACTGTGCATTGCTAAGTACAGCATCTGAAGAGCCTCTCTTCTAAATTATAATTCCCTCCTTAATCAGCTTTACCGTATTTCTCTTGTGATCATATTTTGTGTTAGCTAATTGGCATCACTCAGCACTGGCATTTCTCATTCGTAGATTTGGTATCTTCTACACATAAACAGTAACCACATTCAATAAATAAAGAACGCCATAGATCTAGGTTTCGCCTTTTATACATTTTCTGATTGATGCTGAGTATCACAGAGAAACAAAGGCAACATTTATTGCACTAGACTGGCATGAACAAGAGAGTCTTGAGTTTAAGGTCAAATCTATTAGGTTAGGTAAATGGTATTGAACCTACTGCTTATACAAAAAAAGACATAGCTCTAAAATGTTCCTGCTCAGTAGTAATATTCATGCATATACATATATGCAAAGTCTTCAAGTTTCATCAATAAAATTTCTGGAAATACGTAATTATTATTCTACTAAAGTGTCTCGTAAAACATCATCTCCTAACACTAAAGGGGGGACTCTAAGGTGCATACTTAGGTTTTCCAGGCATAACAAACATCTACAGGTCAGTATGCTGTGCTACAGAAACTGATCTTTACGATCAGAATTATTATATTAAGAATATTGTATTTTAAAACATTTTTCCCCTCTTGTCAAATAACTGCAACTGAGCAATATAACAACCTAGCGATAATTTAAAACATCTTCAACCTGGAAGCTTAATTGATATATTTAATTCAATTCTCTGGCTTTCAGCAGTCAGTCTCTATGAATTTAACTTCTGCTGAGGTCACGTACAACATATCTACATTGCTCTTGCTTCTACAGCACATATCTAAGTCCTAAAATGTTTTGCCCTGTTCCCATCATATAGCAGAGAATTTCTCACATTTTACATCATCCAAGACTAGGAATTTCAGACTCACAAAATCACGGATTTTGTAGGGCACTGCTTGCATAAGTACTTGCTCTTGAGGTATTACTCTGAGTCGTGGACTGCCATGGGACTTCTCTAAATTGAATTCAGTAGTTACAGGACTAATTCCATTAAATAAAACTCAACATGAGGAATCTATTAACCATATGCCCAACTCAGTCCCATCCAAGTCAACGCTTAAAGATATATGCAAAAGTCCATTTTGATTCAGCATTCACTTAAACTAAAATCCATCCACCATCTAGTTCAATGTGTTATCATCCATCAGTGATGGGACTTTCCTCACCGAATTCTCTGGGAGCATCCAGCAGCTCACTGTACATCTGCGAGAGCATAAGCAACTTAACCATGTCTTGCAGGCAAAAAAAACACAGACAGAGCAGGTAAGTGACTTGCTTAAGGACTTCCCACCAGTCAATACCACAGCCAGAAACATGCCAAAATTTCCGTCTTTTGGTTTCGTCTTTAACCGATCAGGTCGTGCTGCTTTTACGTTTCTCGTCTGTTACATACACACAGCTGAGATAGGAACCTTAGTTAGACAGAAAAAGTATGTGGACGCCTCACCGTACGGTTCCATCCAAGCAAATAAGTCTGCTACCCACTGTCTGCTCTGGATCATGGAACAGAAGCACTTTATTCAGTGACATATGAAAAGGCACTAAGCCATCCCTACTTACCCAAAATCTGAAGTCATGAAAATAGGATAAGAAGAAAAAGCCTCCTATACTTTGCTGCTTTCACATCCATTGTTAGTAATAGCCTTTAACCTCCGTCAGCCTTCCTCCTCTCCCTCCAGATGAGGCTAAAAAATAACCCCTACTGCTGGTCCGCGGAGGTTGCGCACCCAAGCAAACTTTAACCAGCCTGTTCAGACAATGATCAGGCACCTGATTAAGTTTAGCCAATACAGTCACGCCGTGTCATTCGGGTAGTCACCCTCCCCTAGCGTCACAGATCATAGGCAAAGATTCGATCTACACTAAGTACCTGCCATTGAGTAATTCTGTATCTTTTGAGAAGGGAAACCTTATGAGGTGGGTGAACATCATTGGGGAGTCAATGTGAAAGTGTAATTCTTTTACTGTTAGCCAATTCAAGTTGCTAGATAATGGCGTTTCTCTTGATGCAGTCTTAAGACATCTCTTCCCAAATCCTATCCTGTTTCCTAGCATTCTTTTGAAAATGAAAAATTGACTTGCCCCACTAACAAGTGCAACAAATTTAGGAAAAAAATATTAGTGATAAACCAAAGGCTCAAATAAAAAAACAATATTCTAATTTATCTAATGTTACTTATTTATCTACTCTCTCTAAATTATGTCAAGGAACTTCTCCTCCCTTATAGCGTGAATTTAATTACATATTTTCTATTAAAATTTTTTGAATACCATCTTCCCCACATAACAACAACATAGCTTCTTCATAGGTGCCTGGAAGGGTGGACCTTCTGATCACCAGACCAGATTAAGATCACTCAAGAGAAAGGAGGTACCACTCCCCTCTGCTTGGACCAGCCAAAAGAGCAAGACTTCACGTATTTTCCTAACTGCAACTATTACATCTACTTCCTAAGCCGCAAGAGTCAACTGCCAAGAAACCTAGACATAAAGGACAGCTTAGTAATAAGGTACAGTAACATAAACATACTCAAGCTGCACAGCAGCCCTACCTTATATAACCACTGGAGTGGTTTGCTAATTTATAAGTAAAATGAATTGGCATCTCAAACCTGAATGCCTTCTAGAATCAGGGTTGAGGACCACCTTCAATCATAGGTTAGTAAGATAACGCAGGCAAACTAGGGTATGCAGAGGGGAATCCTGCATTCTCATCTGTCATCTTCCTGCTATTTCTGTCTCTTAAATTTCATGTCCTTTAAGTATGCAGAAGTGAAAATTTAGGATACTAAGCAGTTTGTAAAATCATTTCACAAATTAAATCACAACCAAGAAATTGAATACTTCATCATGTATAAAGAACTTATCGTATGAAGCATTTTTCACCTCAAATTTTTAAACCAGAGATAAAGAATCTGAATTTGCATGCAATGACTGAAGGCAATAAGGTAGTCCTGAAAACCAGAGACGTTTCGCAGTCCCTCAGACAGAAGCCTATTTTTTTCTTTTGTCAATAGTACATGCATTTCTTTTATTTCTTTTCATAAAGGATAATAATTAGGTGGAGTGTAAAAAACAAATCGTCTCTTTATGCAATAAGGGAGGTTATAACTAACTTGAAATTTTCCATAATTAAAAAAGAGTATTTATGTTGTGGCATGTCCTGTTTGTCTGTCTCACTTTCAAAAAGAGACATTTCTCTTCACAGCATCTCTACAGCTACAATAATTTTTAAAAATGCAAGTAAGCGATCAATGTCACTTGGTCTCCTTGGCATTATAAAGATGAAGGTGCATTAAGGGACCAACTGATGAAGTATTTAATCATTACAGTTTGATGACAGATATACAAAAGCTTCACTCAAAGTATATGAATTTGTCACTAAAAAGTAGATTGATTGGGAAGCTATAAATCAATCAGTCCTTCCCTGTTTATTGTGCCGCATTCTTGAAAACTAATAGTAGTTTCCTATAAACACTGACTATAATTTCACCTTCAGTAAAGAAAACGTGATTTCTTTGCAGCCACTTTCAAATATAACACTTTGTTAACGGAAAAATTAGGTAAGATTTTCACAGACCTCAAACAACTGTTACAGGACTATAGGGATAGATTTTCAAATTAAGTGTATTAAGTATGACTTGACTATAGATGGAATACTTCAGTGCGTAAACATAACTTGAAGCTTTCACAAATCCTCTCCAAATTATTTTCTTCAAATATAAATCTTAACTCACACCAGAACACCCAGCACTAATCAGTAGTGATTTAGTGGATCTAGTCAAACTGAACAAAGTCAGCATTTACAGAGCAGGGCAATAAAACAACGCTTAAAAACGCTTTGGAAATTAGAAACTCCGAGTATAAAACAGACCTTTAATAACGCATGGTCCCAGGATCTAGCATGCATCCGTTATCTGAATAAATTCAAGCCCTTCCACAGTGACTACCAGAATGGTCACTGAACATTAAAGAGATCTGGCTGTGTACCGCACACCTGGTACCTAGTAAGGTTAGAAAACTCTGCTTTGGACAATGACCAAAAAAAAAAAAAAAAAAAGAAAAAGAAAAAAAAAAGAAAACCCTACACCACTGATGAGTTTAAACAAACAAGCTTGCACACACTTACTTCTTAATATATTTAGGTACGTATCCCTACTGAGCTATTCAAACATACCGCAGCATCTAGTTCTGCACTTCAGTAATTGAGAAAATCAACTTACCCTGTGTTTTTCTTTAATCTTCTTCCTGTATTCTTCTTTGTCAAATTTGTCTTCTTCCCGCAGTATCTCTTTCACTTTATCTAAGTTAATACCACTGGCGTCATCTTCCTCATCTGCTTTTGCCAAACTGGATTTTTGCACAGGCGGCCACTGCTGCACTAACTAAATCAGGCATAACAACAACAAAAAAAGCAATGAAGAGAAATGCTTTTCCAACACCAAAGTTTCAATGTCCTAAGCAATCCAATACATAGCCATACATTACTTTTCTAGACTAAATAAAAACGCCATTTGCAAAGAAAAACAAAACATTCGTACAGTAGAAACTCAGATATCATATTTAACATTTTAGATAGATTACGTTCAGTCAAAAATAAAGCTCTGAAAATAAAGTCTCGACTACACCATTTTACGATTTAATGGATTCATTTGATCTTTTTCCTCTATTTTTCCTCACTTTACCAACGACACAAATAATTTATAATCCTGTTAGTCACTTTGTGGAAAAAAACCACTGTATTTGCTGTCAAGAAAATACTCTCCACAATAAACACAACACAACAGAACATGGTAGATTTAAACAGTAGGCCTCCATGTAAACAACCAATGTTCCAACATATTAACCGAAATAAAAATGAGAGAGAAGCCTTCATCACATAGCGCGTAGAAAAAAAAAGTGACTGCAGGGTCATGTTTTCTGGTAAAGCAGGAGGGCAAACGTAAAGCCTTCTACTGGCTTTAGTACCAAAACTGGATTAGAAATGCTTGAAGATTCAAGCTTGATTTGTGGATAACAAGCTGAACACACTCAACTTAAATATCTTAAATATCACTTAAATATCTGGAACTCCAGTGTGAAGACAAGGACTAAGTAAGAATTAATCAAAAAAAAAATATACACACACACACACACACACAGATATATATCTATCTTATGACCTCACAGCTTCTACCTAATTGTATGAGCAGTAGTTCTTTTGAGGGTAGTCTGTGAAAAATCATTCTTGCTTATGGATTTGTAGAGTAGGAATTCTTAAAAAGAAACGGCATATGACAGAAAATATAGGATACCTTTCAAATAGTTTGTATAACAGGCAAAAACATATTTAGGATGCTGTAACGCACATTAGGTGTTATTTACCTGGGACCTGATGATCCCAAGTCAAACCTACTGTTTCTACTTCCTTTCATAAAAAGGGGTTTGTGTACTTACATTAAGACGACACTTTTCTTAAGAAGTTTTATTTTTTATCAAAGAGAAGGATGTGGAATAGCACAGTACAACTTTAAAGGACAGTTTCAAACAGCTCAGTAAAAAAGCACAAATAATTTCTGTAGATGCACAGTTTATGTTTCCTTAAGTGACTCAACCCTCTTCTCTATTGTGCTACTTTTGTAAGTACAATCCCTGTGCTAACTTCTAGTCTGGACGCTCGCTCATTTTTACTCCATTGCACGGACACATAAAACACCTGCTTATCGACCATCAAGACTAATTTAAATTTGAATGCTTTGCTCCTCCACAGGCTCACCTCGCAAAAACAGTTCCGAATTTTTAAAAAAAAAAGGTAATCCCATTTTCAGAAATTCTTCTATCCAAGTTTAAGAACAAAAGCGAACCCCCCACAAAAACATCTAACAGTCTTTCACCTTTACCTGATAAATTGGGCTCAGATAAGACTATAATTAATGGGCCAGAGTTACGTGTATTAAAAAGAAGACATTTACGTGCAATTAAAATACCTGTGAAGTAGCCAGTCAGATACACAACTGATCACTCACAAATCCAGGTGCATCAAAAAACAAAGACTGTACTATCCGATATTTTGAATAGTGTGTTACTACAACTACAATCATCCTTCATGAAAATTCATGAATAAGTTCTACTGCAATGTCTTAATTACATAAAATGATAAATCAGCTGAATGTTGCAGAAATATTCTTCAATCGTTTGCTAAAAAATTGAAGCAAAGAACGTCTGGTAGCCATTAGACAGGTACCATTTCTACAATATTCAGGTTCCCCACATTCTCCCCCTGCGCCCCCCAACGACTAAAATAGTTCAACAACTTTATTTCTTCCAATAAAGAAAAAGGGGGAAAAAGGCATTTGAATTTCAGCTTATTTAGAATATATTTGGTATTTTCCTCTGAAAAATCCTTATAAGTAACTGAGCAATTCATCTTTGGCAGGAGTATGTAGACAGAGAGAACCACAGGCAATCCTGAATCACAGGCTTTCCCAACACTTAAATCCAAATACACCTACGCGTATTCAAAGTAAAACTTACAGATTATCTTGTGGAGTGTCATCACAACATTTTCCATTTACAATCAAATAAAAATTAAGCTAAGCTTTGAACATTCATTTATTAATTTCATTTTTCCTTCCCTTTTTGCTTACTTCTATATATGAGCGTATGTGCCTGTGTAATCGTATGTTTATATGTTTGTGGGGATTCTTCTCATGGTCTCCTCGTGATGTCCAGTGCTCCATGCAAATGGATGGGAAACACCAGTATAAAAGTGTCTTACAAACCCAAATACAGACTTCTTTCTCCCCTGATCAGGGATGATTATATGACAACTTTACTTCAAAACATCAGTTTAATATGAGTTATTTGGAAAAGTACGTAATCTATAACTAGATATAAATATTTAAGTATGAATAATCTAAATATTGCACGTACATTTCAGAGATGAGATGACTAGTTCTGAATAACCAATATCATCTGATTATACCATTTCTAATCAACTAGGTAACCTCTCAAAGCTTTTATATTTCATCAAACAACAGTAATAATATGGCTATGCTCCCTTCACCCCTAATATAATATACTTTAGAAATACCCCGTTGTCAGGTCACAAAAACAAGTGAAATTTGTAAAGGTGACACCTCTGTTAGTCTAGACTTTACTGAAATTAATCCAGAGAAGGAAAAAAATATTACTATTTTAATACTGGAAATGGAAAAACAATGTACGCAGCATCTGAAGCTGTGAAAGCAAACATCAGAAAAGTTTGCGTAGCGTGCAGATTTTATTGCGAGGTTATCACCACAACAAAATCCTAGAGTGACTAGCAATTTACAATAGTTCCTCTCTGTTACAAAAATCAATACATTTTTCCAGGGCCTATCAAAAGATCCAGTTAAATTACTGGCAAATTTCAATGCCCTGCTACATCAGCACCAGTTGGTAGACCCCTGGCGCTCCCCCTTAGCTTTTCTGACAACACTTTCAAACTAGAAATAGCGAATGTTGGAAAGAAAGCCGGGACTCTCTCTAATTCCAATATATTCACTCAAGTCTATGGGGAAGCAAGCAAGCAAGCGTCTGCAGGAAAGTCAGGTTACACTTCTGTAAGGAAGAATAGGATCTTTATTCCACCTGCAATTGGATTTAACAGGCAGGAAAGAGATAGAGTTGGATACATATGCTAACAACTCTCATACAAATATGTACATAGCATGTGAGCAGAGGTCAGTACTCAGCACTTCTTTTTTTCCCCTCAGTGGAACTGAATTTAAATGCAAGCTGAACTGTTTTGCAGAACTGAACCCAGTTACGAAAACCACATGCTTCTGAAAACTATATTATCTTTTCATACATCTATAAAACTATAGGTATATTTGTCTTTATAAAAACCATAAATTCAGACCCCACCAAAATACAGTTTATTTTGAATTGATCTTACCTCTCCGTCTTCAGTAAAGACTATTTTTGTGTTGACTTTAAATTTCTTCTTTAAGATTTTTTTGGCTTCTTGTGTTTTAGTTGCTTTTTTCTTCACCTTTGAGTTTGAGGCATTCTGCATAAAAGAAGAAATGAGATTTCTTATGTTCTGTTGTTACTGTTGTTCGGTTTGTTCTTCACACTTTAATATATGCATTTCCTTTTAAGAAAAGGATAATTCCTAAAACATATGAATGTGAGTATGAGGTCCAATAAAAATCAGCCAAAATGCCTTTTCATAGCCTGCCTTAACCAGGTCATAAAAAAAAAAACAAAAACACCCCCCCCTCAAAAAAAAAACACTGCTTTATTCTCTTAAAAAAAAAAAAAAAAAGTCAGCGTAACTTATCTCCTACCAGCAGCAAGGCACCTATCTCATCCAAATCTCACAAGCCTATTTGGAACAATGGCACTGGATTTAGTAACTGATGCTGTCAGCTAACAAGTCTTGTCACATAGGAGATCCAGCATGACTGGCTGGAGCCACTAGCCACAACGGTAAGCACAACTGCTCCGATACCACTTCCGTGCAGCTTGCGATGAGGGCGTACGCAGACGTTGCGGCACACCAGCTTGAGTTACTCCTGCATCAACAAAGGGAACAAGCGCTCTTGCAAAAACCTTCCTCTTTCCTAACTCTTGCTCATTGCAATCCCATCACAGGGTAACAAGTAAGTTCTAGAAGTGACTTAGTGAACTCAGCATTAAACAACATTCAAAATTACCAAACCTATCAGCATCCTACGAAAACTTTATAAATGAAGCACAAAATGCCAAAGACACCAGGGAAACTAATCAGAGTCAGCAGAAATTGTGAAATTCACAGGCTTTGATACCATTTCCAACAGGCTGAGGTTGTTCTCTGCTCGCTACCAAGGAAAAAGCAAAACTGTCCAGAAACTGCAAGTAGCACAATCAGGATCCCTGCGTAAAATTCTCTGATCATGAAGTTACATTTACTTTCCTTGTGTGCAATGTTGTTGTTGGAAAGAAAGCAGAAGGTCGAGGCTGGTTTTGACAAAAAAGAGGATTTATCCAGAGTATTTTTGCATTTGGGAGGTAATTTACAACTGTAGGATGAGCATTTCAATGTTAAATGCAGTAGAAAAGAAACTAATGTCAAGTCCATAGATGGTCCCACATAGGTTTCGCAGAGCCATACATCTTGTGGTAACATCAAAACACCATGGAAACAAAGAACGTGGATGTTCCTGACCTCCAGCGCTTCTCCAGAACCCTGCCTTCAAGAACAAAAGCCATACGTATGCAGGCATCAAACAGCATACGATGCAGAGAGCAGCAATAACTGCCGTTGCAGCAAGTGTTTTATAGCAAAAGACGTCCCACGGGTATACACGCAGACTCATTAGGAGAAGACACATAACCCACTCATTGTCCTGTGAAGACTGCAAAGCTCTACTATTCAGCAAAAAGTGGCTGCCTGGAGAAACAGCATAAACTGCTGATAAATAATACAAGTGATCAAATCAAACCAGAGAGAAAAAGGAAAATATGAACTTACAGAAAACAGTAACTGTAGCAGCACTTATGATCCAAGTATTGCCATACCACTTTTTGTTGCACTATGCAGCTACTACTAAGGAGTGCTGCACACACATCTTTAATAGCTCAGAAAGCTGTGCTGCTCCCTCACTCCTGTTGCTTACCTTATAAACACAAACTGTTTGAGCATCTACACGAGCAAAATCTCTTACCTTACAACATGAGCTACTTCACAGAACAATAGGAATTGTCCAGAGAAGAATTTAAAGAGTTGGTTACTTCAAGCTTAAGGAGTAACGTTTCTCACTAACATAACATTTTCTTTTACCATTTGCTTAGGTCTTTGTTTTTTTAATCTTCTTCCCTTTTCGCACTACCAGGATTATTAATTAGTACCAGCATAAAATAATGTAAAAAAGGACTGAATGCTTTAAATTGGCACATCAGTCTTCTGTAAGGTTATTTTTAAATGTGTAACTGCACCTTAATTGTTTGCATTTCTCAAAATAAGAGTTTTTCTTCCAGCTAAAGAATACAAATATTCAGTGGGTTGATTCTCCTAGCATGCACACATAGGCAGTATTTTCAGTTGTACCACTTTCTTCCTCCCTTTGCCAAAATCTCCAAACAAACAGGAAAAAGAGGGGGCGGAAATGAGTGGGACACTAAATTCCCCCACCATACACTTAACAAGCATAGTATAAGATCACTGTACAAATTCTGCACATTTACGAAATGCAGCATTCATGAAAGGTAAGAGATTGGATTACTATTTATTCAAAAATCATATACAGAAAATAATATTAGTATGAACTTCTCCACACTCCACAGATTAATAATCCGAATTTTCTATTGGGATGCTCTTGTTGCTTTGCTAAACTGAATGCACTTAAATATGTCTGAGCCGGGGCACCGTGGGCTCCTGCAACCAGCTGCAGCTTTGGTGCATGACAGATTGCCTGCACCAGGCTCGGTCCCTGGCCTCCTCCATCCAGGGCACCCCGCACCCCTGTCCCACCAAGCCCTGCCATTCATGCCCAGTGCACGGCCCTCACCCACGGTCCCAATGCCACCATTTGACCCTGCACTTGAACTGCTACATTAAAGCATCCCTTCCCCATCAAGGCAAGCTCCAATTTATCCACTGGAAGTAGTATCTTCCAGTGAACACGAGTGAATTTAAAGGAAAAACTTCTTCACTGTGAGGGTGACAGAGCAGTGGAACAGGTTGCCCAGAGAGGTTGTGGAGTCTCCTTCTCTGGAGACATTCAAAACCCGCCTGGACGTGATCCTCAGAAATATGCTCTAGAGGACGCTGCTGGAGCAGGGGGGTTGGACTAGATGATGTCCAGAGGTGCCTTCCAACCTCAACCATTCTGTGATTCTGTGAAAGTTTCTGCTGTTGGCTAGACTTTGCTCCTAAAGCCAGATCAAGGCTTGGGCTCACTAGAAAACACTGCATATTAAAACCTGCTCTACTAATATCGATCACAGTAAATCTATTTCCAAAGCTGAACTATACCATCAAAGCAGACAAATGAGAACAAAAGCGGGAATACATGAAGGGATTTAAGGCACGGGTTTAGGTTGCTATTAGATGTTAAAGAGAATCTCAGGTTGAACTCGAGCTGTTAACACAAGTTACAAACCACAGCTGGTGTACGCTTGCCTGGCAACGAGAAGAGGCTACCTCGTGTTAACCAACGTATACTAAGAACACTTTGCCCTATACTCAATATAAACAGGCACTTAAGTCTCAGGCTTTCTTTTATAAAGAAGTGGTAACAATTGAACTATCGAACAAGATTAAAGTAAGAATCAATCTCTTTAAAATGCTATATAACTAGAAGTTAGTCACACAAGAGCTTATCAAAATATCATTACACGTGGGCTCAGCAGGATTTTCTATTATTACTAATCAAAAGCCTAAATTTCCTTCTCCTTTCGCACATGCACATGCTAGATGTTTTCCTGGATTAGTTAATGAGTTAGAATAAAAATTAGCTCTTAGCAGCTGAGAAAATCCAAATGCTTTGTTATATAAGCAGAAGCAATGGAGCTAATAAACAAGTTCTTTTTTATTTTTCTTGACAGAAAACCAGGTTTGTTTGTTTTTAAGAGATCAGATATTCTTAGCTAAGGCTCTATGAAAAAAAGTTTTCTAACTGAAGACACTAGCAAGTTTAAAACCTCTGATTTTCCTACCTTTCAATTACAATTTTTGCTGAGAAAATATTTCTTGCTTGGAGTATAGATTAGAAAATGGGTGACATCCTCAATCTGCTTCTCCTGTCTAAAAACTTATTTAATGCAATTATTAAACTACACTATTCTAACCATTTCCATAAATTACGTTTAATTGGTGCGGGGAGTAAAGACAGTGCATCAGAAACAGAAGTATCAGTACATTTTGCTATTCTAATAAGGACTGGCTTTCCATACTAATAAAATTTATGAAGTAAATAGTGTGGACTTTGAGTATATAATCCTCAATAACTCAAAATCAAAGCCCTTACGTCTCTAACTGTACCCGAGGCAAATGCGTTTGCTTTGGACATTGTGCTTTGAGTGTTACGAATCATGAAATGTAAAGGTTGCTCGTTTCTAACTATGATTTTCTTTTTAATTTCAACTCAACTAGCCTGTGAAAGCAAACACAGTATATTCACTACAGCAGTGTCTAAAGACAGGACTAAATTATCGTAGCAGAGTAAAATATCAGTAGAAAAAAATTATAATCACTTCTTCCTTCTCATTGGCTACAAAAAGTGTTACTGCTTTTTTTTTTTTTTTTTTGGGGGGGGGGGGTAAGAGTTTTTCCCCTTATACCTTAGAATTATTAGGAAGAACGGTCATGTACTTGGAAATTTTTTTTCAGTCTCTTCCAACACTATTATATTACTTTTACCCAGAATTCAACAGCAACTGCCTCTGAGAAACAAAACTGATTTGGCACCCAGTTTCACACAGTTGTTTTTGTACTTCTTCAGCAAGTACCCGTACTAGGAGCAAGCATAAGCACATGCATGTTATCACCCAGCAGCTGGATCCTCCAGTCAAACGGCTTAGTTCAGCCTCAGAGGTCATTCTTCACAGAACGAGCCACGGTCTTGTCAAATTAAAGCTACCAAATCTTAGACACGGAGAAGGGCTGTCTTCACCTTTGTGCCTTGCATTGCATACTGATATTGCCTTCACCTGATAATTGCTACTAAAATTGTAGAAAATTCGGTCTCCTCCCACCACTAGTCTAACACAGCCTAAGCAAAAGCATTACTTCTTAATCCCATAAACCTTCAAAACTCCGACTATGACACTTAGATTAGTGACCAAAGAGAGGGTTAGAGGGTGGAGGGGTTCTCACTCCTGCTCCCAGACATCCGGCCATAGAAGCAGCAGTGAGATGCCAAACGTCACACCACCGTACACCATTGCAGAGCATGAGAGGGAAAAATATCAAGAGAAGCAAAATGTGATCAGTTTGAAGTCTAGTCTATATCACTTCAAGTATCCAGAAAATTCAAAAAAATTTCCCCTTAATAATACTATTGTACTCAACTAGCCATTTGTCTGTCGAATAGCAAGAAGCAGGGAAGCTGAAAAGTGGGGCCTCAGGATGCAACAGGGCCACACATGCCGCTTTCCTTCGTGGTCTGTGGTAGCTAGATGGTCTCTGTTTCACTCTCAGGCCCACATTTTTACAACAACAGCTCTTGTGTTGTCCTTCCCTATTTCTCCTGACTGCTCACAAGCCACAGGCTGCTTTGAACCATCTTCAACCAGAGCAACCTGAATCCACTGAGAAGCAGCAGTACAAAACAACACAAAGTTCTTCAAGCCATCCTTCCATTTCCCACAGCACAGCTCCTCAACCCTTCCCTGGAAAAAGAAACTTCTCTTTTTAAAATTATTTTTAAAAGGTCATCTAAGCAAGGCTAATTTGGTTTTGATGAAGTATTCTTCCTTTTTTTTTTTTTTAATTAAATCTTAAGGAAGGAGAAAGAGGAGCCAACAAGTGGATCCATGCACAGTATTTCTCTCCAATCAGAGACAAAAACCCAGGTAACTCATTAGAACAGAAAGTTTTATTTAATAACTCTTCAAAGATAAATCTTGCTCCAATTTCTCGCTGGTACTACATAATGGCATTTCTCTAGAACACTTCTAAATCACCGAAAACATTTCATAAAACTTTCTACTGAATTATTACACTTTTTGTATTAGTGAAAGCATACTTCACAAGACTCTTTGCTGTTCATTTCAACAACTGCTATCAAAATTTAAAATTGGGATCCTGAGCAAAAGCTAAGTAGTAAAGATTGAATTTCTCTTTCCAACAGTCAATCAAAAATCAAGAATGCTGGTAGCAAAATTTATATTAATGAACTTATTGTATGAATCACGAGAGGCATGATGAACTTAGAAATCATAACTATCTGAAAACTGACACTTCTGGTACAAAAAAAACCCATCATGTTGTGCTGAGGATGTTCATCACAACTATCATGGCAACACATAGCGCCTGAGGGGGCTCCACCAGCAGCACTGCACTTTGAACTATGATTTCAGATTAGAGAAAGGACTCTTCTTTTCTTTTCTTTTCTTTTTTTTTTTAGCTTATTCATGTTAACAGGTTTACTGCTTCTGCTTTAAACATCTCCTCTTCTTTCTTTACAGTTAATTTAGAAATGCCTGGGTATCATTCCTATTCCTGAAATTCTTTTTAAAAGGGAACTCCAATATCCTCATTGCATTATATATCAGCTACAAATCTAAACCCTATCTTGGGGAAAAAAAAAAAAAGGGGGGGGGGGGGGAGGGAGGCATTGTCTGTGCCCTTCCATCCCTCAGGAAATTTTCACTGCTTTCATTTGCTGGGGAAAAAAAGAGGATTAATGTTTTAGCTTGATATAAAGTACCATGATCCTAGAAAAAACTACGAACAAGCAGCACTGTACAATCATGTTTCATGGTTTTCTTCCGTCTCCTCGCCCTTCGGGTTCCTCCTCCTTTTTGTGTGTGTGTGGGGGGGGGGGGGGGTATTTGAAATATATCCATGACTTCTCCATAAAACAGGAAGAATTTCAAGAACATTTTAGTGAAGGGCTGAACTCCCCCATTCCACAAAACAAACAGTTGATTTGATTACTATAAATTATATATATCATAAACACGACTCTAGTTTCTGTGTATGTCAGCAAACGGTCCTTGGCATAGATCTGCAAAGTCACTGCAACTCATTTTATAAAAAAAACTTCTTTTTCCAGCATTTCCATGTTCACAGCCATCATAATAAGGGAAAAATTTAAAAACCAAAGTTTGTCATTACAAGAGCTAATATGGACAAAACCACTTTCCAAGAAGTCTGTGACTTCTATTTTATAATAATAGTGATTAGATAATACCTCACTCTGAAAGGTGTCAGTGCCCTGGACCAGAGAACTTCACAGCAGGTGTCTTGTGTCAGCTTGCACATTCATTACCTAGCAGCACAAGTGAGGACGATATCCCTTCCTAGAACATTAAGCCTTTAGCGATATGACACCATGACTTCACCTGCAGGGTTTGTTTTGTTTTGTTTGGAGAAAGATGGAACAGAGAGCAGTGAACTACACATATTTCTAGGCCAAGAGTAACCTCAGCTGTAACTGAGCACGTCTGAACAAACGAGGGCAGAACCTTTCCAAGAGACTGTAATTCTAACCCAAACATACTAGCACAGTTCTGGTTCCTTCTGGAGCTGACCTGGAGTTGGCAGAAGGATATACTTCAAGAAAATACGCACATGCAAATAACCCAAAGGCTGCCTGAGACTGATAATATACAAGAAGTATACAATCATGATTAACACTAGTGATTAATTGTACTGCCAGATCAAGACATGAAGTGTTTTCATTCCCCCTCTCCCTACATCATTACAAGGTGACGCGTCATTACAACGCGTAACCTCCCTCTGACAAAAGCCAACAGAAACACACAGTAACTAGCAAATTCTCCACCGCTTCTACAGCGGTGGAAAAACGTCGAGGAGATGACTCAGTGGCCGTTACCCGAGGCGAGCAACTGCAGTGAATGGAGAAGAAAAAAGTGACAGCAGCATGTTCCTCAGACATCAGTTAAACAAGGAGAAAAATGTGATTTACTTGACTGTTATTCGCACCCCCTATCCAGGGCTTGCATTACGAAGCAAGAAAAGGCCATCACGAAGATGCTATTTTCAAAAAATAAGGCAAATTAGAAACGAAAGTATAAACACATCTTGTATATTGAACCAAATTATAAAGTATTTCAAATGTCATCTTAGTCTGCCACTTAACAATAAACAAATAAATCACCAAAGCAGAGCTGAGGAGTGAGGAAAACCTGAATCTGCTTTTCACGTTTCGGTCTGTTACAGCTCTTCAACAGTGACAACGTCAAAATCATCTCTCACTTCCCAGCAAGTGGGAAACGCTGCCTATTTACCCCGCTACCAGCACCGGCCATGCAGGAAGGCATACACCCAAAACGGAGCGGGGGGAAGGCGGCCGGGGACAGTCAAGTAAGAAGGGGAGGGGAGGAGAGTGCTGCCTTGGTTTTAGGATTTAAAAAAATGTTAAGTCCTTCAAGTATACTGAAAGTGTGCTGAGGCATACCTCTAAGTTTTCAGTCTGCAAAAGAACCAGACTTACTCCACCTGTCCCTGGATGCATTTAATACTTTAGTGTAAGAGAGTTAAATGGCAATACTGAGAGAAATGTAATCACTGACTGCTACAGCAAGAAGCCAATGCTGAGATGTTTTAATGAACTAAACAGAGAAAGTTTGGGGCTTTTAAGTCAAAGAATAAAGATCCTTTGGTTCTTCTATGCCACTGTATTACCCAAAAGTAAGAAAAAGTTACTTCAAAAAATGGCTTGTTGCATAATCATTAAAGCAGTTACAGTTTAAATAAAAAGTCATAACATCATTAAAATTATGGTTTAAAGTACTCCGTAGAGGAATCTTAGGTCAAAGGGTGAGATGAGAAGATCACACTTGCATGCTGTTTTACTTTGAGGTTAAACATATTTTCCCATCTGTGAGTGCTGTAACCTACCCTTTCTCCCTTAAAAGCCGTTAAGAACAGCAGCAGGGACACAGAAGTAACCAAGGCAGAAGCTCCTTAAAACATTTTATTCATTGAGATCTCCTGATCAGAAAGAAAAGATGATAGCCAAGATCCAGCTCCCACAAGAAGTTACCTAAAATTTTGAGATAATATTTCCCTCAGCTCTCTCCCTTCCTCCTTCTGCATGTGCTAAAACCAAAACCAAAGCCCATGAAATAATCCCACCACAATGATATTTTTAATAAGCTATGACTGTAAACAGCAAAGACTGCACTCCTTTGAAAAACATCTATTACATTGATTTTTATTTGAGTAGTGTTAGTTTCTCAGCCATAAGGTGTGGTGTGAGTTTATCTCATCTTTAGATTGAAACAGATGGTCCCTACTCCTTCCCATTCTAAACTCATTTCTCTCAATCTGCAAGACCCTACACCAATTAGATCATTCACCTGGCACGTGCTTGGCCACGTCACCATGTGAGGCCATATAACAGAGAAAGAAGTGGTAATACTAGACACTGTACTGTACACTAGTAATTTGAGAGGGCCTATCTTTAAAACCAGGCTCATTTGAATTTAGATTCCCCACAGGGAGTGCACAACCTATCTCAAAACTGCACCAGGGCCTCCTCCATGATCCCACGCACCAAACAAACCTAGCCATGGGCAAAAGCTGTAGCACTGCAAACATGTGAGGCAGAGATACCACAAAAGAGGAGAGAAAGAGCGGTATCACCTGAATGAGTGGCTCATAGTTTGCAAGAGACCCAAAAGGGATGTATCTAAGGTTCTTCCAGCCAGATGTCATATTCTAGAATAATCTTGAAATACAGAATTTCTTCATAAAGTTTGATACATAAGCCACAATAGTAAACTTTTAAATATTCCTTGTCTATTATTTGCTTTCTTTAAAAAAGGAGTAACTTGATTCCTCTCTCCATGTTTTCAATGCAGACTAAAGATGCTGCCAACAGAAGTGGTCTTGTATTTCCTGCACTCTCCTCCAGAAACGTTCCCCCCACTCCCCTTAGCACAGGTGCTTGGCTGACTTCAAGACAAGCTGCTCCAAGGATCTGAACTGGCAGAAAACTAACACTAAGATGACAGCAAACTGTATTTGCCATTTAAGCTGCCGGGGTCAGACTGGCACTCCTGTAGGCTCCTAGAAAGGAGCAGGAGATAGGCAAGCAGCAGGAAGCACCCCGTCCACAGCAGCTAGCCAATGTACCTCTGCTACACTGTAAAGGGCATTAATTGCATCTTAAATTAATTGAGAAACCTGGAAAGAAACAGAGAAGTAGCAAAAATTACCTTGAGCTCCTAAGCCACACAGTGAGAAGCATTAAGAAGTGTAAGAAAAAAAGCAGAGCTACTTTCTGGACTCCAGTATGGGATAAGCACGCTTATTTCTGCTGCCTGCAGCCACTGTGGTCATAAGCACGTGAACCCAAAGAGCAACGGTGCTCTCCAAACCCAGTAGATTATGATGAGAAAAAATTACTAGGGGGCCAATATCTGCTTGAACTGACACAGCTAAAGTGACTGTACCAGTCTGCCAGAATTTTGCTTTTGTCTCACTGCAGAAATGCCCTGTTGCATGAGGCTTTTTAGAGCGGAGCTGGGAGCCACGGCTGCAGCCTCCTTCCCTCCAGGGCCGCGTGACGAAGTGGGAGCGAACGTTCCCGCACACCCCTCCAGAGACCACAGCTAGATTTCTGCTCCTGATGCCACAAGGGGCATTTCTGAGTTGCAGCTACTCTCTGCTTTCTATATATCTACTGCCAAAAAGAACGTCCACTCAGGAGTTGTATGAAAGAGTTTGATAAAGAGATAAGCATATCCATACATCGAAACAGGTACTGGATTTCCAAACACTAGCAACTGCTTTTCTTAAGGTTCCAAAATTATCTCCAGCTTGAACCTCCTTTGAACCTCCAGCTTGAACCTCCTTTCCCATAGCTTTTGAAATTCTAGGTTTTGGTCCAAAAACTTCCATGCCTTCTTTCTTTGCAGAAGTTAATTTTTAACACATGAGGTCTGATCCATACAGAAGTTTGTGTAATGAATACTTCCAACATATTTTTTTAAAGGTTGTTTGAAAATAATTGCAACATCTCCTCTGTCTCCATTAGAAGCAGTCAAAAATTTTCAATTGTTTAAGCACTTAAGATAGTAAGAGTGATATGTTCAGATAGGCTAAATTCTACCTAACTCCCAGTGCTTAGTTAATGGGGAGAGTTAAGAACTTCTTAACAATAAATCAGAGGGCTCAGCACTAATTTATAAATGAACAAGGAAGAAGGACTTCAACAAAATGTGGGGCTATGGTCAGCCAGCCCCAAAACAGCTCTACGGTGAGCATTCACCTTCAATAATTTTCATATAACTCAGTCTTCTTGCATGCCTTAGCCATGAGGGGACAGCGCTGGAAGAAAACATGCATGAAGGTGATGGTGGTTCTTTTAAATAAATGTTTATTTTCTCCATTCTTCTCACTTCTCTAGAATTTTTGGTGACAAACAAACCATTATGAAGTTATCAAATTCACAGTTCTTAGACTGAGGAGAACTACAGACTGATGAAAACTAAAACACTCGTTTAAAAATACTTTCAGTCGCCAGGGTACAATGACCAAAGTCTAGTAAGCTGCTATGCTGCTTTACCCTAATCAATTTTTGCTCTTGCATCTGAGGCAGCAGAAAAGGTGGAAATGATCTTCTTCACTGCATATATTTGGAAAAGCGGGCAGATTTCAAGAAGCAGGCAAGAACAACTGCATGCTCAGTTTAGTGACAACTTCCTTTCCCTTTAAGAAAGGAAATTAGGTGTAAAAACTACATTAATTCAACACAAAAGTCCTTATGGTAAAACATTCAGGAAGGATTTAGACCTTTACCTATAGAGAAAAGGCGCAGACTGAAATGGAAAAACCATCACCTCAAATGGAAGAACCAGAGAAGACAGAAGAAAATGGAGAACTCCCTTCACCAGCAAAGCAAGCTATACATTCACTATAAGCCAAGACTTCACACCTTACAGGAAGTAATACAGTTCCTTGGCAAAATAATAACTGCAATTAAAACAAACAAGAAAAGTGAGACTGCTAAGCAGCATGAGTGAAGTAGACACTGAAGATAAACCTGTTATGATCTCAAACTCCCCTCAGCTCTCAGCAAGTCTATTATGGTACTATGCAGGCAAAGGCAGCCTGGCTCCCAGGAAACAGGGCGCACAAATCGTCCACTCAACTGGAAGCAAAACCAAATTAATTTTTTCGATTCAGGCACGAAATGATCAGATAATCCCTTTCTCAGAATTCTGAAAGTACCAACATAGGATGTTACAAATCTGTTAGCAAGATTTATTTGAATAAATCTCTCAACAAAACTGGCAGGTAATATAGAATAGCAAATGCTAGTACTTACAAAAAAGGGTGAGGAAAAGGGAAAGAAAATACGTCCCAGGCTATTCCAGACTATTACAGGCCATTAGTCTGACCTCAGCAGAGTGCAAGGAAGAAGAGCAAGTATTGGAGGAACAATGAATTACAAAGACAGAATGGAATGGAAAATGAATCGTAATAAAAATGGTGTCTTGGCTCCTTAGGGAAAGGAAATAACAGCACTAATTCATTTTGATTTCAGTGGAAAATTTAATACAGTGCCATTCAGAAAAGTATTAGTTGAAGAAGAGGAGAGAAAAAAAGAAGGTCAAGGATCAGGATAGGTACAAAAGTACTCTACAGTGGGTTGCACTGAAAGACAAATTGCCAGGGAGTTAACGACTCTCGCAGATCACTCCCGGGATTCCCATCCTGCCTAGAGGCACGCAGCGATGAAGCGGGCTAAGGACACATGGTGGGAGCTGTTGCCAACACAAGAGAATGAGCAACAGGCTACTCAAAAGAACAAGACAACCTTGAAAACCAGACAAATTAAAATGAGATAAAATTCAACAGTGCAAAGTGCAGGGGCTACTTTGAATTTCCAACATGAAGTGCGAGCGCCTCCAACAGAAGTGAGAGAGGACAAGAAGGGGATTCAGGCACTGGCAGCCACAGGATGACCGTGAGCCACCACTGACACGCAGCTATGAAAAGGACAGCCGCACAGCACACCCTGCCAGGCAAGGTGCTGCCTGCAGAAGCAGACAAGTACTGATGCTACTAGAGAAGGCAGCGGTGCGAACTGCCACGGAGCGCTGCACCGCTCCTGTTTCCCACGCTGAATACAGGTGAATTTTGACGGAGTAAGTACAAAGAAGAGTTACTAGACTAAAGAGCCCAGCTCTTCAGGAAATGTCTTTTCTTCACAGGAAATGAAAAGAGCAAAATGAAGCCTTAGAGAGATTCTGATTGCCTTCATATACATATATCAGGGATAAATATAGGAGAAGGAGAAGAGCCATTTAAGGTTAAGGACAATCTCTGAATAAGAATAAATGGGCATAAACTCACCATGCAAATATTTATGTTGAAAATTAAACATTTCTTTCTGATACAGAGGAATCTTAGAAACAGCCTTTCCAAATGGGATTAGTAGTGAGAAAATCTGTCCAACATTTTGTGAAAACAGCCTCAATAATTTTATAAAAAGAACCAGATATGTCTGTCTGCGATACCCCAGGGACTGGGCTTGACCTTGCCACAGCAATTGCTGTGACAGTTTTATCTACAAGGAATTTAGAAGACACATTTCTGTTCTTCACAAGAGTGTGCATGTTCCTTATGTTACAAATTCTTGTATTTAAGATTTTTAGGAAAGTCTTTTTATCAATTATTGAAAGAAATCACTGATTTTACATCCAGATACTAATTAATATTGCTTTTAAAATACAGTGTGTCTATTATTTCTGCATCATTTCATATTCTTTGCATGCCACTGTTGCACAAATTGACATTCTGATACAGGCAGCATTAAAAATATAATGGGGAAACTCTTACAAAATATCCATGTTTTCACTTTGCATACAATAAAACTAACAAAAAGTATAGAAATTAAAAACTGGTAGTGCATGTTCCACGATTTTGACTTCACAGTATTTCACTTTGAAGTTTGAATCTTCAGCATTACTTAAAAATCGCCTTCTTAAAAGGTATTTGCTGTCACAAACTAATTCTCTTCCTGACCAATATAGTCAGAAAGAAGGTGAAAACCAGAGTTTGATGGATGCTAAAATTAAAAATATAAAACCAAAAGTAGGTTATTTCAGCTCTGCACCACCAGGCCTCAGTCTCAGTTTCAATGCGTCTACAGAACTGATACACTGCAGGACCAAATATGACTACTTTTAACCATCAATAACTTCGCAAAGTTAATTACCTAACCAAACTCTCATTTCCTCTGAAGTTGCAGGTAAGTATTAGGGCTTAATTTTTTTTTTAAAAAAGCTCTAAACTTGCAAAGCGATGAATAGAAAGGAGTCACATCAATTAGACAGACCACTGAGCTTTAGTTCTCAACCAAATACACCACTTCTCCTGTTCTTCAAACTAGTCCCACTTTCGTACTAAGAAGGACCTCCTCTGTGTCTTTTATGCCACAGAGATGTCACATACATAAGATCATGACAGGCAATGACTGGTCTTGGGGAAAAAAACCAGCCATTTCTCCTTTTTAAATCTGTACTAAGGCTTCTTCCACATCTTTTTACAGAAGACGCAATTTATTCCATTTGAGCATGTTATGAAATTATACACATACAGGAACTTCATATCAAGCTAGTTCTGAACCAACTTGAATTTCAATTCAAATATCAACTTCTTGTATCTTAAATAAGCCACATAATGAAGGCAATATATTCCTAATTTGATCTCTAAGAGATTAAAGATAGAAGACAAATTAGACAAATCTTTGCACTATGACGGGCTCTCTCTCTCTTCAGCCATTGTGATTTTCAAGAGCATAGGCAACACACAATGTAAACACTTGGTATGAATTCCACCTGGAACAGTGACCTTCTATACAAAAAGAAGTATTTGACTAAATCTTCATTTTCTGCAGAACGCAATATACCTCTCATATTACTGAACTTACAAGATTTTAATTACTTGAGTTAAAATATCAGCACTGCAAATAATAAAACATTTTGGCAAATTGAGCAAATAACATTGCACAAATAGATTTAAAAAAAACCAAAAACTATGTTTTGTTCTATTTAACATTAAGAAAACTTGGAAAATAGCACTCTTTCACGCTTTTAATAATTTCACTATTCATTTACATAACTGTTGTTTTGAAAGAGGAACAAATATTTGTCAATCATAATACTAACTGTCTTAAAATTTGTGGAGAACAACTAATTGCAGGCAAAAGAATCTCCTCTCTTGAGTTGCGTTCATCTACTTATCCTATCTGAATAGTAGTACCCCTATTTTAAAGAACCTTGGAAGAAAGGTAAGTTGAAAGCACGAACTAGAAATTATTTGAAAAGAAACGTAGTGGACTTTACAGACATTAAGAAATGAGGATAATCTAATTGTTATAGTTATTTCATCATCATAATGTAACTTCATTTTTACATACCATTACACTTTTTTTGCTCTTCTTCTCTTGGTTTAATTGTGTAACTTTGAAACATATGTGGATTTACATTTTGAATAGAGAGGAAAATAAATCCACAGAGATCACAGATGAGCTAATGTGTTCTTTGTTAGCTATTTACTGAAACACAGCTCAGACCTGAAAGAGAGTCTTTTGTGCTTACTGAAAATCCCTAAAATGGCACTCGCAGTTTGGGCTGCAAGTGCCAGGCCATTTGCAGGAAACAGAGCAACACTTGGTGGTGGAAGATGTTTTTGATGTCCAAAGAGATCTCTCCAGTCTTCCCAGCAGGCTCGCAGTGAACTGTTGGGAAGTGTGTTGTAGGACACATCTGGTACACCGGCCAACAGCTGGGCCACACCAATTTAAGTAACAAGACTGAGTAACACACTCCCGTCCCTGAAGCACTTTTCTGAATACTGCCAGAGTTGTCCATTTCAGACCTAATTCCATCTTTGTAATTCAAAGAAAGGAACAGGTCTCCTGAGAAACTCCTCTAAATTAAGAAATCCCTCTTAATATACCTTTCTTGGATGGACTTTACTGTATTTCTCTACCTCCAAGGAATTAACCTGAGTTCAAGCCTTAGCTAAGCTCCAGGGCGTGCACAAAAAATTCTGCATTGCATTAAGTGATGAATTAAGCTTGAACCGTCAGGGACACCACAGGAAATAGCCTGGAGCTAGTAATGCAGTGGGGATGCAGCAGTTTGCGTTAGAGCAACTGGGCCCCCGGAATCCAATCACGATCCCTCCAGTTCTGCCTCGTGGTCTTTAAAGGACTAAGGACTAAAGGATATAAGGATTTGTAAACGTAATCTGAAACGGAGGAGAGCAAAGGAGCAAAAATAGGTTCCTGCTTTGGAAAACGTGACAGCTATTTAAAAAACAATTTTTTTTTGCTGACAAGTCTATTCCTTACAGGTAGTCTCAAGGTGCTAACACATTGGTTGTACTGCCGTCTCACTAGAGAACTCCCTAAAAAAAGGATGAAAAATTCTCCAGAAAGACAACCATAGGAGACAAGTGAAATAGTCACCTCTTTAAAAAAACAATACTTTCTGAAGTAATTTCAAAGGATGAATGGGTTAAGTATGGTAGATGACATTTATCCAATTAAGAATAATCTGCCTGAAAGTCAGGATTTCTAGCATTGGGGGAAACATCTCCACTTCAGTTGCTACAGTTTTCTCTTTATGCCAAGAGCCACTCACTGGTCACAGCTGGAAGAACCCCAACTACTATTTATTCTGAAAGAACATGATTTTAGAATGACAGAAAGAGAGTCAGACTTAAAAGTCAATGCAAAGAAACAAAGTTAGCAAAAGTGACAAAATCAGCAACAATGGCAAATCAACTGCCAATGCAGAAAGTGAATTCTGAACATGTGCATTGGCATTGCCACATCTTATTCTAGAAGACTAAACAAATTCATATTCTCCACACTTTTGGTAAGAAAAATTACTTCTGTAATCTGTGAGCCTAAAAAAGAAACACTGATGAGTGGGAAAACATCTGTGTTCTCTCTTGTACTGCTAGTAATCTTTTTCTATTAAAGAAACAGCAATGCAAGATGGAATCGCTTCAGATAGATTTAAATTATTCCCTCTCTTCTCTAAAGTAAGTGTTTCTCAAGTTATGTAACTGGGATACTGCAGCCCGATAAGGATGTTGCAACAAACAGAACTGTCTCTAAGAACACCCAATCTGACCTTATGTGCAAGCCACTGAATTTAAAAACCACAAAAAGTATTATTTTGAGATATTGCTTTGAGATAGTATTTCATACATTTTTTCAAAAAGGTGGAATATCATATACAACAGGGGGAAAACTCAAGTAATTTTTTCCATTCCACTGCAGAAACTAAGGTTAGCTCATCGTATTGCTGCATAAATATTGTTTTGATTTGTTTTTAAATGGAGTAGATACTGTGACTTATTCCTCCTCTAATAAGGGAAAAAAAAAATCTGAAATGCATGTACAAGCACTTTTTATAGTGTTTCTATGCTTGAACAGTATGCCTTTTTATGCTGCAGTAGCTTTTTACTATGCATTCAATAGATTTTGCTCCCGTAGCCATTTACAAAAATGTAGATAAGATTCGTTTTTTTTAACTATTGTTTCCAAGTGCTTTGAGTTAAAACAAAGAAAAGCATATCCAAGCATAGGTTACTGCAGGCAGGCAGGCAGGCAGAGTTTGAGATCACTATGGATAAAAGGCAATCTTTCATTTCAGCCTGCTGAGCACCAATCTCTTATGCTTTGTCCAAGAAGTAACAAAAGTTGACTGATGTGATTTTAAATGGAAAAAGCAGTTCAATGTATTCAGTGGTCAATAATTAGGACCTCATGAGAGGTATGACAAAAAGGTCGCTCTTCGTTGCAAAAGCAAGCTTCTTCCAAGGGCATAACCAAAATATATTTTCTATCCATTTAGCAGCTCCCAGACAATAACTGGCATAATTTATTATCTTATCCATCTACTTTGCTGTTTAGACCATCAGTAGGTTTCAATATTTAGTACAGGTAGGGGAAAAATAATGAGGCAGCTACAGGCCATTAATGCAAAGCAGTAACAGTTTCGCTGGGAAAAGGACTGAAATGTTCAGTAATCAAAAATACGTACTACACAGTGCTAGGTCTACAAGTACATATTTCCTCTTAGTAAGTTTTATACCTACCTTTAATACATGATTATGCAAGACAGATGATTAACATTAGAACCCATTTGCTCACTTACTGGACTCTAATCAAATTTATCTTTTGATAAGTCCCCACCAGTCAATGTACACACTGGTTGCTTAACTAAAGTAAGCGTGCAGAAAAAGCCATACTTGCACTTGAAAAAATAATTCATCCAGGAAACTGACTTGTGAAAACCAGGCACAGAAATATTTCTCTTCCTTGAAACCAAAAAATTGGTGAAAGTGGCAGCTTGAGGTATTTTCCATGAAAAAACTCCTGACTTTGAAAATTCAAATTTAAAATATGACCGCACCTTCTGACAACAGAGATAAATTCCTTTTCCATGCGCATTTGCTCAAGCAGGTTTTACTTGTTCATAGTTTCATGGATTGATCATTTGCAAGGATCCAGACAGACTCAAAGTTTTCTCTCTTGAGATCTGGGGTTAGTAAATCTTCCACTTGAAAAATTAAGCAGCCACGGTGAGCCTGTTTTCTAAGTTTAGGATTTTCAAAATCACCATAAGTACCTTAAACTCTGGACAGCTAGCATGCTCCTAAATCCTTGGATGGTTTGAGAAAAGAACATCTCCTACTTCATTTTAAAGGGAATCAGGCACGAGATTCTCTTGGGCTGTTTTGAAAATCCTATCTAAAAAATGACTACATTTCGAGAAAGGTAAGAGAAAGAATGGAGAAAAATACAATGAATCTAAACAATGTCTGACTTATTTTTCTTACAAAGGTAAGCTGAAAAAAAACCTCAACAATCTACTTACACTACAATGTTAGATTAGCAACACAAAAGATTTTTCATCACCTCTAGCTTCAGGCATACTGCTCCTCTAGCCAGAAACCGGCTCTTACTGCCATAATTCAGGACACAAATATATAGCGCTGCGAAGTTTCCTGACCAGCAGGTATCTATGCAGTAGTTAGAGCACAGCCTTCTGGATTATTACAAAGTCATTTCAGCCAGAAGCATTAAGATGACATTTCGGATCAGATCCTGTAAGGAACTGCAATTACTATGCCACATTTAAAAGGACAATGATTCAGCAGCTTTTTTGGCTACAGATTTTCTTCAGCAGTTTTAACCACTATGCAGTAAATTGCCTTGCTAATGGGTTAGCTCATTCACCTGCCCCCGCTCCAAAGACCACCAAAAACCGAAAAGCCACCAGAAAAACAAACAACAAAAATAAAAAAATGGGGGGGGAGCTACCACTTGACACACTACTTTTCAGCTGCACCACCAGTCTTATTTCAAATGGCAACTTATTAGCATCAGTCTTTCCACACAGTTATCTTGATTCCTTGCTATTTTCTCACTTTTCAGAATCACTTTTCAAATCCTCACTAAAGAACGAGCTTGCCTTCAGAAGCAGGCACGCTTCATTTTTGTACTTGCATTCAGTTTTCATTGACAAATTTTGTTTCAGGTTAAAGTTCCCTATGCGAAACATTTTGAAAGACGTTCTGACATATGAAAGCTCAAAAGACAAAAGTCAGATTAAGCTACAAGAAACAAATACTAGTACTTATTCATTGCAGACCTTATGGGGCTTCTGATTTGCTACACAGTCCTCAAACCCTTCCGATACGCCAACTGCAACGTAAGGACAACTACCTTGGGGATGCATCTCATGCCTTCATATTCACAATCGCATAGTAGCCCAGAGAGCATAGCAATAATTTAAAAACATTGAAATCATTTCAGCAACTAGAAAGAAAAGACCACGAGGCCATCCTGCCCCGGTGGATCCAGAGCTGCCTGCAGACGACCAAGGCGCTCCTGCCAACACCGCAGGCACCAGAGCTGGGAGCAGCGATACGGGGAGCAACCTAGCCGGCGCTCTGGGGAAGGGCCTCGGCGTCAAAGCCGCACTACAGCTCTTGGGCTAGGGCCAGCAGGGCACTCCTCAAATCAGCACAGCTACTGCAGAAAAAAAATGATATTTTGCTATGGTACAGTAAAATAGCTTCCCATGAGCAAGACATTGGTATAAGCACGGCCTTTAAAATCTACGGGCTGCAGATGGCACACGTGCACTGGCAGGACTCAGTTATCTGGACAGGACAGGACACCGGGAGAATTCCTGAAAATTTTCCATACATAAAACTTTCCTCTGGTTTAACACTGTTAAAGTCTCTCAGATGTGCGATGGCCAGAAGAGTCAAAGAAATCATTGGGTAAGAGAACAACTAGGTCAAGTACAACGTTTTCTGTTGAAACTCGCACAGTCTTTCTCCACACGTTCCCACTCTTCACGAGCAGCTCTGTTACTTCCTAAACACTGAAATTAGGGAGAGGGATTTGAGTGCAATGCCAAAGACGCAGCTGCGCGTTTTGCAGATAACACAAGCAGTGTGCAGAACGGACAGTTCTGCAAAACAGACGTATACCTCACAACTTTTGAAGTTGCCACCTCTAAAATACAATAGAATAAAAGAAAATACAGCACTGGAGATTTTTCATTTCAGCTTTGTAACAAGAGCCAAACACTCAGAAGATCTATGCTCTGTTTTGTTAAGATCTGGAAATTTGGGGAGGGGGGGGGGGTCCAAATGTTTCTCTACCATGGGAAGTCAATATTCCAACAAGAAAGAAAGATTGTTTAGCTCTAAAGAGTTAGTGAATTAAGATGTTAAATGCAATCAGAATGAAAAACAGATTCTATTTTTTCATTGCAACTCTAACAGCAATTTTGCAAAATTGCAGGCATTTGCTTAGATTTTCAGTCTCTGGATAGGGATGAATATAAGAACTCAAAACACCAAAAAAAGAACACATATGTAAAGGCATAATTTGATAGAAAACACAAACCAAGGCCCTGGATGTACCACTTTAAATACCCCCAAAGAGACTATTACAAATGCTTACGATACATCTAGCTATGACAGTATTTTCACGCTGTAGTCTTCAAAAGTCAAATTTCAATCAAAGAAGGGTATGGAGGCAAACCTGACTCCTACCAAAATATACTTGAAAATAATAACCATAACAAATCAGAGATTCTCAGTTATGATAAACACCGCCGTACCATAAAACCTTCAGTGAACTGCATAAATACTAAGCTAGATACAGAAATAGAAAGCACATGCCCTTCTTTGAATAAAGTATGGAATTATTTTGAATAAAGCACCTTGTCCTAATGCTAACTTAAAGTTCCCTTGATTGAAAACAGGTAATTTAGTAAAATACATTGTTTACAAATTTCTTCTTGGATCAAGAGCTTGTGCTCCCACTGAGGTCCACCACAGGCAATTTCATGTTAGCATAAATTTCCTTTTCAGGTTCTTATTTGAAGTCTGGTTACTTTTTGTAGCACTTCCTCATGCTACCCACAGACATCTCCTAAGACAGCCAAAAAATTAATTTCTAATATTATTAACTTCTAATAATAATAAACACAATTAGCAAAATAGCAAATTCCTTTCCGTGCTAGTCAACTCATTAGTAAGTGATCTAAATCCCTTCTTCAGAACGGATCTGAGTTTTCAGTAGGGGCCCAAATCCGAGTGGTAACTTTACAATTAAAGAACCATTCAGTTAACTAACTGTTCTCCTCCACCCATCTTTATCTTGAAAATGAATTTTCAGCATCCCTTTATATATCCAGTCCAGTTGATCTTACAGTAATATTAGTCACCACAGTCAACTAATGTCAAACTGGTCAGCAATCTCCCAAACCTGATGGAAAGTGTGTTTTGAGGAAACAGTGATATATAACATAACACAGTATTTAACTTTCCTCCTACGCTCAGCAAGAAAAATTTCTATCACTTAGCTCAAGAAGCACACTTACAGCATTGGAATTGAGCTGACCAACCTATCACGGCTTAAAGCATGGTCTGGGCTGGGGAAGCACAGCTGCGTATAGCTTTAAAAATTCATGTGAGCTTTCTAATTTAGGAAGACTTGGGAGCTCCACAGATTAGACACAAGTGGTCTTATTTATGTCCGTAGCACTTCTGCACTGTATGAAGATGACTACTGCTAACTCTGAGTCTGTCAGCACAGAAAAGCCACAAAAAATTATTCACCCCAAGACTAAAACAAATATTATTTGGATTATTATTATATATTGACATTTATCAATATCCCCTTACAAAATGTAATTCTACTAGGCATGCCACACACACACACACACAATATACGTGTGCTGAACTCATCTGAGAGTTCAGTAACACAACTCACTGCAGCCATAATAAGCTTTACCCATCAGCACTGCTCAGGCATGTAATTAAATACGCACATGCACAGCTACATGCCTAAGGCAGAAAGAGAAAATATTGCACTACAATAAAAAAAACAATATTACAGAATTTCTCTTCATAGTTGGGCAGATGGTACAGCACAACTACAGCTTATTACGCTAGGCATAATGGTCTTCATTACCTTGTGTTTCCCCATCTGTCTTTTGCATCCCCACCTGTTTTCTTGTCTTATTCTTGAACTGTAAACTCTGTCATAGCATGTACACAGTATGTTAAGTGCCTAGAACAACAACGTCCCAGTCACTATGTGAAGATTTTACAGTCTACACTAACCAAAACATAAATTGAATTTACTGAGGGTTTATTTAAAACGTACATCATCAACATCCACAAGTTACACGTTACATTTCTGCTGAGTTACTAAAAGAAAACTGTATTTTAAGCGTACACTCGTCTTCAAAGACAAGATTTTTTACATTTGCAACTCCTCTTCTACAATCTAATCTACAGAATTCAAAGTAAAGTGACTCCCTCTCCTTTCCTGCTTCCCAGCTTCTTCCAATGCTATTTAGTGTTCAGCTTCCCTTATTCCATAAGGGTCAAGGATTAGTGCTGGTCTACAGACCAGACTTCAGGAACCAGCGATTTAGATGCATTTCAGAGCTGAAATCCTTCACGAGAATTCTACTGCAATCTGCCCAAAATATCCATAGACACAAGATTCTCATTCCTCATAACATATATAAAATCTCCATTACTACAGTAATGAAAGGCACAGTAATATATGAGGCATTTGTTTTTATCCTGCTCTTTTCCCATTGCCAGTGTTGTGACTCCAATAAGCGACCCTCACCCAGGGTTTCTTCCACGTCTTGTGTCAGCAGCTGCAGGGCGCAGGGGAATTCTCACGGACGGACGTGCCGCTGGGTGAGCGCTCCGGGCCTCCCATCAGCTAACTCTTCAGTAACCTCCACTGCGAAGCAGCACATCTCCTTTGGGTCCCCAACCTTTTCAGTTTACAAGCCCTCATTAGTTGTGTTCTAAACGCTGCACTATACAAAAAAACCACAACATCAAACGGAGAACCTTTATGCCTAGATAAAAATGCAGTCTTATTGCTGAACCATTACCAAAGTGCTCTGCTAAATATTACTCTACATTAGTGAAATACATAGCTAAAAAAAGATGGAAGCAAGCAACAAATCTGATGGAAAGCATTTGATAGCTTGTTTTAATAAGCAGTTAAAAAGGAAACTATATGCATTAAGCCTTTATACTGGTCTCTTTTTCAAATGCAAATTGTTAACCTTTAACTGGAGCAAGCTTTATGTTTAAAAATCCATTACAGTATTTGCCTGTGCATCATTTAACGAAAGTAGTGATAGTGGCATTATTTACTCTAATACCTTAGGCTTCTTTCAAATTATATCCATAAGGCAATTTTTATTCTAATTGCAAACTTACTGTCCTACTACTCTCCTCCTTTATAAATTCTTTTTAAGGAAATACTTCAGAAACACTATAGCTTAAATACTGTAGCACGTTGTTTCTTCTGGAGTCTCTAGAGATGCATTTCCTAAATAAATAGAAATTTCAATAAAACGTTGTGTCTACACCAAATGCTTCTGAAAAATAATGCATTCATGAAGGCAGAAATGCAGATTTCAGTAAACAGAGGTTACTTGCTAGATTAAATAAAAAGCACAGAGGACAAATAGCAAGCTCTAAGAACAAAAGCCATCTGAAAAACTTTAAAAAACTACCTTAATCTAGATAGGTATCATCTTAAATTCCTCTTACTAGTCCAAAAATATCAAGTACCCCAAAACAGTTCTTGCATTCGCTTGTCTACTGAATCCTACCTAAACTACTTACAGTATCACTGTTTCCTTGCACGTGTTATATCCCAACCTTACACAGCTTTTTACAAGAGTACTGCCACTGGACAGGAGGAAAAGAAACTACGGTCAACAACTGCTGTCAGTATCATTTTCACCAGATCCTAGTGAAACTGCGAAAGGGTATAAAGTGAGAGGAGAGATGCAAAACAAAAGGATACAAAAAAAAAGAATTAACAAGAAGATCCAGTGAGAAAGGGAAGGAGTAAAGTTGAGGTGCATCACCACAAGGCATTCAAGCTGTCTAAAATCAAAACGTTAGCGCGCTAGAGCCCAAAATCAACTTCGACGTGCAGTAATCCTGACAACAAGGGAGACCCAAAGCTTGGAGAGGGCTCAGAAGACCCTGATTTGTGCTGCTGGCATCCTGCCCATGCCACGGCATGCCGGGTCTGCTGTCATCATTCCAGCTGCGACAGTGACAGTCACAGAACTCAGGAGCATTCGCTGTGTTATTTTCGGGACCGGCTTCATACTGTTTCAGCCAGGATCCCTCACTTTGAAAACGCACATAAAAGAAAGAATTAAAGAAAAAACGGCCTGTGTTGGTGCCCAACATATTTTTCCTGTAATTCACACTGAACAGTGCATTCGCTCTTCAAAAAAAAAATTAATGCAACAGTTGTGCAAAGCTAAAAGTTAATGTTAGCAGGACAAAAGCTTTTTAAGTTTGTCCCAAAAATAACAAGAATTGCCAGCACTGTGTGACTGAGACTTCCTAAGCATAACAGAAGAGAGCAAGGCAAGCCAAGGAAACTGCCCCTGGAAAAATGGCGAAACATGCAACAGTCAGAGGAGGGAGGGAAAACCTGCTAAGAGAAGCTGACGCACAACCAGCCTTTTTGTGCTAGCAAAAACAAAAAAGTGGAAAAATTATAAAAGCTGACCAGAGTAAAGGGACTGCAGACACACTTAAAGGAGCCAAATCTGCCTGGCCCAATGCAATACGCCATCTCCACGTCCTCAGGACTCCTTGGAGATCTCGCTATGGATCAGCGATCACTTATAAACCAGGACTACATATCACAGTGGCATTCGGCTCAGCTGAGGACCTATCCTGAAGCTTCTCTATTAAGGGGAGTAACTGCCCTTGCCGTGGCTGCCGACTGCTCAGCTGCCCACTGCCCCCATCTATCACTCTGACACCAGAAGCATCAGTCTTGGCATTGCTATTTTTAGAATTTTAATTAATGGCTTGTGCATAACAGGTATGCTAATGATGGAAAGAAAAGGGAGACAGCCACAGCCTGGAAAGATCAGAGAACGCAAAGGAAGATATACTGTAGGATGAGGGGAAAGATCCTCTTATAGGTTAACAAACAGTTAAGTTACAGAAAAGGGTAAAAATTCAACAGACATTTTTCATAATGCAAGAAGCTTGCTAAGAGGACTTCCAAGGATTTCAGCTAGGATTTACACTGTTCCACACATTCACAAGAAGTCTGGAAGAGGGAGTGAATAACAAGGTGAAAAAACTTGTAAACTTATTTAGAATGATCACAGCATTATTAAGCAACCTGACAATAAAATGGCATATTGAATGACAGTAAATGCAAAATACAAGGGAAAAAATAGCTATACAGCTCTATAAACACAATTACAAGTTCTACATTAGCTATATCATCCACTGAAAGATCTTAAAATCAGCACACACAGTTTTCTGAAAATATCAGCTAAGCACTTACATGCATTCAAAAAGGGAAACAAAATCAAGAACAAAACTGAAAACCAAATACCATTATAAATTCACAATACACCCTGCACTCTGATAGCTACATCTACTCTGATCCCCTTGCCTCGAAGATATGAGCCATTTACAGGAGACGCAGAGTAAAGCGACACAAATTTGAGGCATGGAACAGCTTCAGTATAAAGCGAGTCCTCCTTGTTCACAGATCACAGGTTGGGGGGGAGGAAGATGCTAAACGACACAGTAACTTTCTTCTAGAGATCAGACATACAAACAAGTCCTCAGTATGTGAGCTGATTGCAAGATGACTATCCAACGTCAGTATCATCCTTGACAGAAAAAGCAAACGTGATCCTAGGATACTTTGAAAGGTATATTTGGGCAGGACAGGAAATATAAACAGCATCGTACAAGGCATATTAAAGTGAGTGATGTGTGGGGATAAGGTTATCGCCCTAAAATACTGGTAAGTAAATAAAAGTTTCTAAGTTTAAGATTCAAAAACAAAGCCTGGACAGGAAAAAGATAAATATAAATGGAATCTAAAAAAATTTAGGCTGCAAATCAGAAGACAGTTTTAATCATTAGAGGAATAAAAGTATGGCTTCCCAAACAATAATTCAGGCAAGAAGTCTACGCCTGTTTGAAGATGGTTAAGCATGTTCTGTGATGGTGATTCTATCTGCAGTACTAGGTATCTGGATTCAGACGCCTAAAAGTCCATTCCAAACTTCGTGTTTGGAATTAAAAAAAAAAAATACTTGAATTGCCATTAGATACAAGGTATGCGTTAAAAAAAAAAAAAAGAGAAAAGAGAAAATTTAAGGATTGTATAGTGACAAATACCCTGGTATACAAGATTCAGTGTAACCTTGGAGAGTAGAAATAATGCCACAATCAGCAAGAGAGATAAGATTACGAAGACTTGACAAACCCACTACAGTTGGAATACAGATCTGATACTAAAATCTTCTAGAATACAGCTAGAAGGCAAGAAATATACTTTTTGTACAGTAAATTTCATCTGTAGAACTATTAAATTCCAACTCTACTATTTTATAAACAGCATCAGATAGCTAATAATGTTTAAAATTAAATCTCTGGCTGGGGGCAAAGAGACAAAATCTTTTCACTCTTCCCTCCAATGATATAACTGTAAATTTAAGAAAGAAGAGAGAAATGAAGTCTTCTGTCTTACCTTCCCTCTAAAACTTCCACTATGTTTTAGCGCTTGAGAAGTAAGGTCTTAAAGAGTTCTCCTGACTACTAATAGTGCAATTGCCTCATAGTCTAGAGGGGTCGGTTGTAGAAGCTTTCCCCATTCCATCAGCATCAGCAGCGTTGACACTACAGTTTTGAGGAAAGGGGCAAACACTTGAACCCCCACAAACCTTGAAGTGAAACGCAGATTGCAAGTTTATTCAACATGACTGAAAACTAACTACTTAGCTTCCAGAACGCCTTTACTGTCCAGCCTTGCAGAAGATCCCCATTTGGTTCGTACCACCAGGCAGCATCAACGCGGCTCAAAAGCTCCATGTGCACCTAGAAAAGTAACTACATTTCATATGGTCGAGGAGACTTAAATCCCACAAAGTACACCAGCCGAGATTGCACAAGGCCAATTATACGTTGTAACCCAGACTTGGATCACTGACTGGGGCTGGGTAGGTTGTAAAATCACTTTTTCTGTCCTGATCTCAGTCTTTTATTTTAAAAGCTTACCATTTTTAGGTCACCAACGGAAACAAAACAATTCAACCTATTATCTAATAGGAGCTTTGAGTGTTCAGACTTTACAGTTGAAGCTTTCATAAGCCACTCCAAGTAAACAATTACAAACCCATGTCTCCTGCTTTGGTCTCACCGAAAGAGACTCCTCTTTGCTGTGAACGTACACAAGAAAACAATTCTTTCCTGTGAGGGTGCTCAACAACCGCAGCAGGTTGCCCAGAGAGGTTGTGGAGTCTCCATCCTTGGAGATGTTCAGAACCGAGCGGACAAGGCCCTGGGCAACCTGCTCTAGGTGACCTGGCTTGAGCAGGGGGCTTAGACCAGATGATCTCCAGAGGTCTTTTCCATCCCTAATTATTCTGTGATTGCAGGACAGAATCAAGCTGTATTTGCTAGCGAAATTCAGATGCACAGCAAAAAAGCCTTGCAAGCTGCCTACAAAGAGTCTCCTTTGAATTTCAGCATTAGTTTCCACAAAACTAATCCATAATCACTTGGCTCATCACATAATTCACTGCTGTGTACAGAGATTAGGTCTGCTGAACTCACTAATAGCAGACATTGAAATAACACAGGATCAGAGGATTTTGGAGAAACAAAGGTAGTGCACAAGAGACTGTATTTATTCACACACAAATGAGAGCACATTGTTTTTCTGTAGTGCCTTGCCAGGAAGAGATTCATAATGATAAATCTAGAATTAAACAAACTCTGTTGGAAGAGATGCCCTTATCAGATCTCGATTAAGCAGATTTCCGACATGGTCCATAGTTCCCAAGCAAAAAAGCAGTGGCAGAACAGCTGAAGAATGAGAATAAATGCTCCAAAACATTCTGGGGATTGAATGCTTAGAGGTGTCCCTTTTCCTAATGCAAAAGGGAAGACCATTTCAGATTATTAAAAGTGCTATGGAGCGTTCTGTAGGTGGGCTCCTGCCTTCATCAAACTCCAGCTCTTTAAAATATGTTTTGTCTTTAGAAAAAAAATACCATACAGTCAGTCAGAAAAAGTAACTCAAATCCAAGTATTTTACAGGTTAGTCTGTCGACACATGAACATCCTGTAACGTAGGACAGCTAGTTAAGTACTGACCCCTAGAATCTCTCCGTTTGTATAAGCAACGGCTCACTATCATATACAGTAAATACACCACTGTTATAAAACGCACAGCGGAACTTTATAACCTTGCAGACATTGAGCGATGTGTCCCTATCGGCGTTTTTGTCAGTATTTAAAAGAGAAGGCACTAAGCCCAGACCCCTCAGCCGTCATCTTTCCCAGGGACTGAGGCAGCAACCTACGAAGGCAGGTACCTCGCAATACTGCCTGCACCGGGGACTCGTGGCAAGAGGCTGGAGCTCCCGGCGACGGCTGGGGCGGTCATGCCATGCTCCCTCCCCGCTACCCCTTCGCCCCACGGGAGTTGCTAGCACACGGTCTGTCACACGGCGACAGAAAGAGCACGTGGTGCGCCCCTGAGGACATACAAACTTTAGCCACAGGGAAAGAAGAGGTAGGAATCAAGTAGGTAGGTCTCATTCCGCATGCCACACACGACAACTGTGACGCTCAAGTACTGAAGCCACGGTTCCTTTGTTTTCTCCAGTTGAGGGAACTACCACTGAATTATCTACGTAAAGTTTCAAAAGTTTCAGAATAAAATCTGCAGGGTTTTGTTTGTGTGTGTGGTTTTTTTTGTTTTGTTTTTTGTTTGTTTTGTTTTTTGTTTTTTTGTTTTGTTTTTTAAAGAAAGCAAATATAAAGTATTCAGCCAGCCTGGAAACACAGCAAAAACAGTTGAACTTTGTATCAGGCCTTGATTAACAAAAAAATCTCTAACTTTTCATAATGTATACGTTTATATCAATATGAATAATCTGCTCTTGACATAAAAATAAACAGCAAGATAAAGAGTCAGTTTTTCTTTTAAATATCGTAAGAACTTCAGGCCAAAGACGGAAAGTTAAGGCCCAGTATCGCTAGGTCTACGTTTTTAGGTTGAAAATCTGCTTGAATATCAGTTACTGCTATTCAAATCAACTCTCATAAAAATACCACTTCCTCATCAAATTAAGAAAGCATCAGACAACCTTTATAACTAGTTTTGAGCTTACTTGTGTACAGGTAAACTTCCAACCATTTAATATCAGCTATATTATCAATATTTACCGGATAAGTAATAAAACGCCAAATTAAGTACACACCTTACTATTTCAGACAGCAACTTGCTTACACTAACATGGACATAGGGGCATGTAAACTACCATACCTTAATTTACAAAATAGGTTATTGTGCTGCTACTTAAATACACAAAGTTAAAAGCAATTACAGTAACTTGTCTCATCCATATCTCAAGGTTTATTACTGAGAGCGGGGAGAGGGAAGTAGTGTTTCAAAACAGACCCGTATTTTAACACTACAGTTCTTGGTCCGCAATGCAGACGAATATTGCAATACTAGGGAAAACATTCCAACTTGCATCCTGTTTTTGGAAGTCTAGGAATTGCCCATTGAAGTCTCAGCTACAGACATATGTTTGACAATTGACTTCCTACAGCTAGGTAAGAGCATAGGTTAGAATAAGGGAGACCTAAGAATGGGTAAGACAATATCTGTTAGTTTTGTTGTTGTTGTTTTTAAAGAAAGACGGGGGGGGGGGGCCATTTTAGTTTTATCTTCTAAATTCTATGACAATAATGGCATCGATCACAGAAACAGAGAATGAAGATTGCACTGGGTGCTCTGGAAATACAATCAGACCTGTCTGATTGTACGCAGCAGCTCTACATACACTCTCCACACTCCTCAAAGCAAGTAGAGTGGCACTTATAAAGCAATATTCACCTTCAAAATTAAGCACAGCAGCATACAGCTCTTGAATCCATTTTTTGATTGTTTACGCTATACAGTTAAGTCAATGGAATATTCTGTTGAATCTGGGTGGTACTGACCTTTTTATCAACTCTACAAATTGGGCAAGTATTGGCTCTATTTGCTATACGGAATAAATGAAAATGAGGTAAATTAAGTTAGGCTGTTTAAGAACAATGAAAGGAGGATGCACGAAGGACAGAATGAAAAATGTCCTCAGTGCTATACTTTAACCACAAACCATTCTTTCACGTACATGAGTCAGTCCACAAAATTAACTTCACAGACTTGATTACAGGTACTTCAGGTTTTCCCATCCTTCTACAGAGCCAGACCTAATACTAGGAAGTCCTATGGTCTGTGCAAAACAAGCAGATCAGTTTAGCTCTGTGCTGAAGTCCAGGCAATCTTAGGCAATTTTTCTGCATCCACATAATTCAAACCAATACATTTAAAAGGAATGAAGCACATACTGGAATGAAGACTTACCCCCTCCACACACACAAGTCCTTTTACTTAACTAGATTCAAAATAATTTTGAATCTTATATCATTCCTTAACATTTTTGAAAGAGCAGCAACATATTCTGTTGATGTTTTGACAATGAAGACTGGGGACACCAATGTCTCACCTTAGGACAATTTGATGTTGACTGTGCTGCCTGCTGCATTCATGCTACATTAACTGTTTAACCATCAGTTTCAGAATTTTTGGAGTTTATAACAATGGTTTTGGCCTATCAAAATGTGTTACCGTAAAATGCCATACCGTAAACGACGTGCTCAGGAGCGACTGCTGAGTCTGTTAGACATCCTGCAGCGCTGGCCATGCTGCAAGCTAAGGTCACTCAGCTGCACTGTTGATGCTTGAGAGCCCCGACTCCCCTCTGAAATGCTCCCGATACTCTGTCTCTCAATTTACCTACCTGTTCCTGAGGTACGTTATTGATTTGTCACATAAGCACATTAACACACTTACTTATTTCAAAAAATGCTTTATTTTGACACTGTGCAGCACTGAGAATTCCAGTAAGGATCAAGCAAGTGCCTAAAAGAATGACAGCCCTCATCCTGTAGATCTTGCTATTTAAGATGGGAAACAACAGAGAAACATCAGCTACGCAGGCAAGCGGGCAGAACTCTCAGCTACTCCTACTGCAAACGTTTGCACGCTGAAACCAAGGCAGTCTCATTTGACAAATTACAACCCCGCAGGCTGCATTGCAACAGTTAATCAAAGCTGCCTGTTTACTGCCATGGAACTGAGAACTGCTGCCACAGTAATGTACGACATGTTAATTCTGCGTATAAAGGCACTACATTTTCAAATCAGAAAGCGTTCAATAAAAATGAACGGTATTTGTTAAAGCTGTTGTGCAATACCTATAAAATTAGCTCATAATGTGCGAAGAGACCAGAGGTAATCATAACTATAAAACATTACCACAAAGTAAACTTCTATTACTAACTCCTCTGTAGTACCTTTTGAAAAAGCTTTCATTAATTTAAGTTTTAACAAATGGACAAAAGTTTAAGAAGTTATACACACTTGCAAGCTGGATCAGCACACAAAACTTATCAGTGAAACTATTCCCAAATAGCGTGACCTCATTTCCCACTTGCTATTCTAACTATGCATTATTAATAAAATCTTAATTGCAATTCAGACTGCTATCTGATGTTGATTTTGAATAATATTTTGGCTATTCTGCAAATTAAATTCTGCATTTTAAGCCATGATAAATATTTTCTTAGAATAATGAAGATTTTTTTTAAACAGATCGACTCTTTTCCCTCTGTTTCTAGGGATTCATTGCCCTCCACCACTCAAAATTTTCGTTGTATTTTAATATAAAGGTATAAAAGGTTTTTCAGTAAAACTAGTCTTTAAAAATGCAAAATCATTTGCTTCTGACACCTCTTAGGGAAATGTTAAAGCTCTATTTTGAGCACATATTAGCATCTCAATAATTCAGGCCAGACTACTTTTCCATTTCTGAATAAAGAGGGAAGAGTTTAATATATGCATTTAATAACTACGCTTATCAGTAAATCATTTTTTATTCTAGGGAGAAAGTCATAGACAAAACGCACGTACAAAAAGTTTGGCCTACATCACAGTTGTGCTATGCTCTTGAATAGCAACTTAACAAACAGGGAGGGCTTGTATAGAGGAGACCTAAAATGAGAAATTGGACATGATGACATAAAGACTTAAAAGAAAGCTTACTTTGGCTTTTTGTATGATATTTTTATAGATCTTACCAATTCAAGTTAATCTGTGACTCACTTCTTGAAAAGACAGCAAAGAGAAGCTTTCTATTCAAAGAGGATGATATATTGAACTTTTTCAATCTGCCACTCCAAGAAACATCATGAATCACAAAAGCTTTTTTCTCATTCAGATCTGCAGTGGTTCCAATATAGGTTTGTTTTGAAATAGATTTACTCAAACCAAAGCAGATAACATACAGCCAATTTCAGTATGAATGATTCATTTCAGTTTATTTTATGCAGAAAAACAAACATATATAAGCTCTCATGTTAAAACAGATATCCACATGCAATTTATGCTGAGCTAACTGAATCTCTTTACACATGCATTTAAATATTTGAAACCACTTTAAACTTCAAATTGTAGAACCTGTACAACATTATTTGATTTTTCTGTTCACTTCAGACAATTTATTAGGCTGAGCACTCACTCCCCACAGGATAACTTACACTGTTTTCATGTCCCTGAAACTTCAATGCAATAGGAATGAGCCATTCCACCTTACCCTTCCACTGTCACCCTTCTCAATAACCTAATTTGTACATGGATCAGCTGTCAGCACTGAAAACACCATCTGCAATTATTGGTACTCCTCTTGAGAATACCATTTAATAAGCTTATGCAAATTAAGTACCTTTTATTTACTGCCCTAACCAAATCTAAATAGAACAAGTTGTCAATTACAGCTACATTCTGCAATAATATGCTCAACCCTCTCATTAAGGCAGTTGAGTGGAGTGCTTAGATTGTCTTTCAATAAATAATAATAGCATCTCTTGGGACACGCTGCCGAGACAAGTTACGCACGGAGTCTTAGCAAATTGCAAAATTACAAATTCAATTATTTGATTGACAACCTACATAGGCAAAGTACTCTTAAACTTTTCTTTATTTGAAGTACATCTTAATACTCAAATGAAAGCAAAGAAATACTCCGACAGCTACTGCATGCTGGCTGCCACCGCAGCTACTGGGAACCATTTCCAGCAAACAGAAAGTAGCAAGTTTGCCACAAGCTACACTAAAGGGGTAATTGGTAATTCTACAATGAAAAACATGTTAACTTGTTGGCATGAGAGACAGAGGTGACTATACAAATGTATTTTATGTTACTTTACTTAAAAAAACCTTTCTGTTTCAGATATGTAAGTACCAATTCCAACCACATAAGTTGAGCAAGGTTAAGATTCTTCAGCTCATGCAACAGGGATAAAAAGTTTCTGTTACAGTCTAAAGATCTGACCTTTTTGGCAGGGGGGGCCTATTTCGCTTTTAACAGAAATATCATAACTGTGCATAAGCTCTGGAAAGCGTATTGCCTCGTCACAGTAACCTACAGTAAGATTCCTACTGAAAAAACAGAAATTAACTAAATGAACATATGTTCCTGAATACTTAAAATGCTGACAGCAATCAACACACATTCAACAGTCGGTCAGCTTCAGCTCTGAAGTTTATATGTAACATCAGATTAGTTAGCTGATTTATGAACGTGCCATTTGCTGAGGTCAAAGTTTTCTTCTCAGTTGCGCAAGTAACTTGCTGTACCTCAGCCTGCCCCACAAAACTGACCTATACCTAGCAACAGCATGCCACATTTTCATAAAGCTTCCCATAAAAAGGCTATTCCTATAAAGTTATTGTGTTTTGCTTTTATGTAGGTAATGGAAGGATTAAAGTTCCTATATTTTTAGTGGTATCCCAAAGATTTGCACACACGTAGCAACTGCCAAGGTAAATGACCAACCTTATTTCAAAATCCAGCTCTTCACTGGGTTCATATTAGTTAACTTTTCTTGTTTCTCACAGCTGAGAAGTTTTTCAAGGTTTCATGTCAAAGAATATGTTTCGCAACAACTTTGCCACAAAGGGGTTACAAGTAATATAAATAAAGTCACCTTTGCTATGCACTACAACCGTTCCTAAGGTTTCTTAACAACCTAAGCTTTCTGGCACTGAATTCGGCTGATTTCAAGAGGGGTGAGAGAGCAACAGAGTATGTAAAACAGGAACACATAATATTTTAAAGAAGTATTTCAGGAGGATCGTGACTTCAGTAGAACTGCAGAGAGTAATACTAAATTGCACCCTCTCTGCTCCGCAGTTCCCTCACGCAGGTAGTGGCTTGCTTCCTTAAAACAGAGGAACGGCAACACTCCAGCTACAACTCCGGTCTTAATCATTTGAAGCTGCAGACCTCAGATGAGACTTCCATATTAATGAAGTGTATGTATAAGGAGGAAGATCTCACTTCTACACCCACTGGTATGTTGATCAGATGCGTAAGAGAGATGCGAACACGCTGTACACGGCCTTAGCTTCACCACCTGACTAGCTCCGCAACTCTTGTCCGTGCAGGATCTTGACGTGAGAGTTCTCAAACGGCAAAGACATGCACAAGGCAAACCACAACTCCGCTCTACCTTTGTTTCCCTGTTCTTAAGTCAGGGATAACTATGCTTTCCTTTTAAATTAACAGTGCTAGAAAGTAACTTCCACAGGATTGGAAGATCTTGTGAACAGCGTCTTGTTCTCTGTCCAAATGGGAGCACTGTAACCTGTCAGAACTAGCCACCTTCTCCTACGTGCACCTGTGTCTTCCTTTAAAGAGGCACACACTCTTCTAGTTGTTTTTCACTGCTGATGGCAACTGCTAGCAAAGGCAAACTAAATGCATCCAATTCTTCTAGTGAACAAAAAGAGGGCAGAGAAGGCAGGAGGAGAGGATCCCCACATTGGTAATTTATTGCTAGAAAAGGGACAACAGAAAACCTACTCTTCTGTGAAGGCACCAGTGTAGGAATAAACGAGCACTTCTTTCTCCTCTACTACTTCTGCATGACATAAAAACATAACAATACATTTTTATAAGCTCCACCTACCCTTGTCCAGTGCCCAGTTTATTTTAAACCATGATTGTGACCGCTTAAGATATCTACTTCTGTTCTCTTGCTCTCTTCCAGGAAAGAATACTTAGTCGAGAACCACAAGTAGGCTAATGAAATGCAAGTTACACATATACACACAGTACAGGTTAAACTAACATGCCCTGAAGAATTTTTGTTAATGCTGACATTTACTTTTCAGCACAAGGGAATGAGATAACTGAGTCAGAAAACTAACAAGGGTATCTTGGCTGTTGCTTACATCAGGAGGCCTTCCATGGGCTGATAAAGCAACTTTTAGGAATTAATAATAAGTCTGCCCAAGGAAAGAGTCTCATGCAGAAACGTGGCCTATCAGAAATGATGTGACCTCTTAGTTTTGTTTTCTCTCAAGCTCCTTTACAAAAAATATTTTAGTAACTCAAGTTTACTGAATAAAACAGAGGAAAATTACTGAATGGAGAGGAGAAAAATTCCACAGCTTAAATTATTCAGACCATCTCCAGAAAAGAGATAATGTCCTTTAAATTAACTTGTTTGGTGGTTGCCAAGATCTGTAATGGGATAGGATATTACTTATCAGAAAAGTCAGATAAGACTTTCAGGATAAGTATCTCCTATCTTTTAGGAGATACTATACTCTTATCACACACAAAATTGGTGGTCTTCAGTAAAAGGAAAAATTTCTGCAGGCAAAAATATGCATAGGAACATATTCTTCCAAGCACCTTGCTACTTTGGGAAACAAAAGCAAAATATTAGGTTTTTTTTCTTTTGCTTCAGATTGAGGCATGGGAAGTAAGATGACTTCACCTTTTTTCTTAAGAGCAGAAAAGGTCTGAGGCTACTTATCAAATAATATAGCAAGTTCTGAGCTTAACAAGAGCTCTCAAGTCCTGAGTTAACAAGAGTCACAAGTTGAATCTCAAGTTCTCAGTTACTAAGAATACATTTGGGTAAGAAGAAAGCAAGATCATCACTGAACATATATTTCCACTTCACCATGCAGTGGTTCCCTGTAGAATACATCATGGCTCAGAGAGCACCTCTGAAAAATCAGTTGTCTCTCCAACTAGCCCAAAGAGGTTACCGTATTGAAAACAAGGGTAAGAAATTTGGACTTGAGCCCACAGTTCAGGGTCCGGCATTTAAGCTTGAACTGCTGACACATTCAGTCAATCCTATAACAGGAAAATATAACCTGCAGCAGTGGGTTACAGACAACCACAGGCACCTTAAATTGATGTAGAAAGATTTGCCAGAGAGCTTTAACTGATGAGGCAACGAACACTGCCATTCCCTTCTCCCATAGGTTACTTTTTAAAAAACTTGCACAGAACCATGGGCACGTTAATCAGTCAAAGAAACAGTTAACCATTGAGTGTTTATGGAATCAGCTACAGAAAGCTCAATGATTCACATAGGAGTCTAGACAGAAATAAAGTGCAGTAGGTTCCAAGCGCAAAGCGCATGACTATTTACTAAAGTTAAAAATATTTTCATTGAACTGATTAAGCATTTTATGAGTTAAAGAGCAAATTTCAGCATACCAGTAACTTTGCTTCAAAAAGCAAAATGATAGTCAATGAAAAAGAAAAGTTCCTTTAAGGTCATATAATTTAAAGGTACTGGAATAAAAACAGTACTTCGAAATTTCACTAAAGAAACGTGGCATCATCCAACTGCAGGTGGGATTGCAGGGCACAATCTGCAGCAGCTACCTGTCAGACAGTCCCATCCCATGTTCCCACTCCTTCAAAAAAAATGCTGCAAGAGGTAGAGAAACAGTATGCATGCCGGGGTATAGTTTTGGGTCACATTAGACCAGCAGCGTCTCAACTCAGAATTAGTTCCACCATCCTCACTCTTTCTTTGTATTGATGCAAAGATTTTGTACCACTGCACTGGGACCTGGATCCATCTCAGTTAGAAGTAATCCACCAGGAAAAAAGGGTCAAGTATAACCTGGATCACTTTTCTGATCCAGTTTACCATGTAGTCAATGTAAGCTTATAAGACAAACCAAACCCCCACAACCCTCCCTCTCCCCCTCCGGTCTTAGGTTGATAGCCACCTCTTCCATTTTTACTTTTTCCCAGTTCCAAAAAACATGGATTTTCTTCTTGCAAAATTACATAATCATGTTGCTAAGAAAGGAACCTCCACAGATTGCCTAGCCTAGTCCAACCTCCTGCTTTGACCAGGAGCAACTTCAGTCAGATTGCTCAGGGCCTTTGCCAGCTGAGAGGGGAGTATCTCCAAGGACGGAGATTGCACTGCCTTTCTGGGCTCCTGTGGTGGTGTTTGACCACCCTCACTAAAGAATTCCTCCTTGTATCAAGTTGAAAGTTTCCATGTGGCACCTTGTATCTATTGCATCTCGGACTTCCTCCACATGCCTTTGAGCAGATTCTCGCTCCATCCTCCCCATGCTCTCCCATAAGGCAGCTGTAGACAGTAATAAAATTTCCCACCCCCCAGCTCTTTTTCAAGGCTGAGCAAATCCACTTCCCTCAGTCTCACTTTGAATGTCATGCACTGCAGCCCCCTCACCATCCTGACATCCCTCCCGTGGACTACAATCCAGTGTGACAAGGTCGTTCTTGTACTGGGAAGCCCAAAACTGGGTGCAGAGCTCCAGATGCAGCCTCAAGGTGCCAGAGAAAGGGGAAGGATCCCTTCCCTCAACCTGCTGACTATACTCTTGCTAATAAAACCCACGATACAATTGGCTGCCTTTGCTGTAGGGTACACTGCTGACTCAAATTCAACTTACTGTCTAGAAGGACCCCTAGATCCTTCTCTGTACATCTCTTTTTAATCAAATAGTCCCCAGCCTGGACTGTTGTATGTGGTTACTTGAACCCCAGATGCAGGGCTCTGCATTTGTCTTGAGTAGTTGACTCAAAACTGAAATTGCCAGTACAATTCAGTGCTGGTTGCAAACATTTGCTACAGAAGCAAAAAGCCTCGGATGCTCTCCATTTCATCAATTTAATGGGAAACCATTTGGCTTCTTGTTAAAAATATGGAGCATGCACGCACAACTTGAAAATCAAAGTAGTTTTAAATATTCATTGGTTTGGGTAAAAATCTGCACGTGTACTTCTTAGTATACATACAAGTGGATGGTATATTCTCTCTAACTTTTGTATCGCTTTGCATATACTCAGTGAAGTATTACCATATAAAAGCAAATTAAAATTCTCAAAAGTTACCCCATCCTTTAAAAGCTGTTCCTACTCTAAATACTGTTCAAACATTATTTCTTAAGGGAATTCATGCAAATGGAAATTATTAGAAACCATTCAATATAACGAATAATAAATTGTTAGAAATCTTATGCTGGCATTTTTCATAACTAAGAGAAATGATATTTCCAGAAGTTTTAATAGATGTTATCTTCTCACTTGGGCTTTGTCTAGACCAGCAGTTATAAATGTGTTTAAAAGGTTCGTTAGCACACAACATGTTATGCACAGTCTGAACCAGAGCTTGATGCAGTTTTGAGCTGCCAGTATAGACATCAGAACTAATATATCTGTGGTGAACCTTGAATCTACACTGTATTAATGCCACTTCTCTGAAGTGGCTCACAGAAGCAAGGCCAAAAACCTCGCCCAGAAACAGCAGACAAACATCAAGAAATTCAGGACTTAATCTGTGCTGCTCAACTGAGGAATAACATCCCTTGGTTTTGTGAAACTCTTCCTACTCTAAACTGGAAGACACACATCTACAACAAAAACTGAAACTTACTCTGGGTGCATCAGAGTCAATGAAAGCAGCATGGTTACTAAAACAAGCCTACCTAATATCTGATACCAAAATACAGTCAATAACCTCATCTCCAGGATACAGCTACTCCATTTTTCCTGCTGACTGCACAGCAGAAATCATCTCTAGACCATGCTGCACACTGCATCCAACTACAACATCACTATCTCTGCATCATGCTGCAGCACGGATTTTCTATCCCCTTTAAAGCCCAAACATCGCTGCCTGAAGGCCTTGGGGAGGTGTCAGTTTGGCATCATCCATTGCATCTGGGACACTCTGGACAGCCCATCACGCAGAACATCATGCAAGCACTTGCTTTCTACACTGGCTCTTTGGAAATGTTTTATATCAATTCTGGCTCTCAAGCTATCAGGTGCAAAATATTGAGCTGTTTTACACATCTTAAACCTAACCTTGCTTCTCATCCAGAGACATAACTGTTCTCTGTGTAATGTGATAAACTGTAAAACTCTAGTATAAGCAAGATAGCATGCATTTTAACAAAGAGCTTACTCATTTATAGTACAGCAGTTAACCATTTCTGCAGCTATTACAGTACAGCTATTATCAAGTTGCCTCCTGTCCTATTTTCTGCTGCAAAAAGAAAATACTATACTCACTCAGACAGCATTGTAAGAATGTGTTGTTCAGTGCTGTACCTCCTCTCTCAATCTTCTTTGTCAAGTAACTGCTCAGAATCAACATCCTTGAATAATACAGATGATAGCTAAAGTAGATAACAATATTAAAAAAAAAAATACAGATAAAAATACAGATGCCAATTCCAAATTCAGGTTTGCCAGAGAGAAAATCCTGCCCTTTAAAAAGGATAAAACTGCTTAAAAGGAAGTAGAGAATAAATACTGAACATTCAACGATGGAAGAAAAATATATCTCTAACTAGCACATTAACATGGAGCTAAATTGGAAAAATGTTTCTGGTCTCCATCTAAAAAAACAACAAACCAAAAAATCCCTCTTCATTTTGCTTGGTTTTTGGCTCACTGGTGTCATCAATTTCACCAGTATTTTCAGGGCATGAAAGCAAATAAATATGGTTATGTGAACAGTCACTGATGTAGAGGTTCTTTAATAATTGTACTTTAGTTCTAATAAAAAGTCTGGTTTTGCTTCATGGGTTATTGAAACAAATAAATCACTTTCTCAAATGGTATTATTCTCCTAAATAAAAAGCAAAGCTGAAAATGATATCTTAAAACTGTTTTAGGGAAAGCTGGTTAACAAACAGCAGGCAGTTAGAACAGTTTCTGAAAAGTAAAGCTGCTGCACAACTTTATTTCCCCACCCCCTCACAGGCAATATCAGACAGCACCCCTACAGACAGTACAGGGTTCTTCCAGTAACACACTGAAACAGGTACATTCTGTGCTACCACAATCTAGGTTTTTAGCCTTGAGTAAAATTTCTGTTGCAAACTTTTGCAGGCAACGTGCCTATTTACTTCCTGTCTCCAACTGCTGGAAGAAGGTTGTCTAGGTCTTCAGTAGACAGCCATAATAAATTTTACTCCATGCTTTCATTTACTAAAAGGTACATTATTACCTTTTATGTTCTGAACCCCCTAACACATGGATGTATGCAGAATTATAGGCTGAAGCAGTTCCAGAATATTTTGAAGCAAACACAGTGGAAAAAACCTGGTAAGAATATCCACCACCTCTGATGCTGCAGAACGTTGCTCTTGCACAGCAGAAGCGGCATTACTTGAAACCTCAGTCTGTGCTACAGTCTACATTTCCTTCTAGACTTCTTCTATTACGTCCTTTTTAAAAATAGCCCTATTCTGCAAGTCAAGCAGAGGAAGAAAGCCAGTGTCACCCCAGTCTTCCAAAAGGCCAAGAAGGAGGAGCCAGGAAACTACAGGCCTGCCAGCCTCACCTCCACCCCTGCAAAGGTCATGGAACAGCTCCTCCTGCAGCTCCTCACTACGCATCTGGAGGACAAGAAGGTGATCCGCAGTAGTCAGCATGGATTCACCAAAGGGCAGAGCAGTGGATGTTGTCTCCCTGGACTTCAGCAAGCCTTTTCACACTCTCTCCCATCACATCCTCCTAAGCAAGCTCAGGAAGTGAGGGTTGGACGAGCGGACAGGGAGGTGCATTCAGAACTGGCTGGAGGGCACAGCTCCGAGGGTTGTAGTCAGTGGCACAGAGTCCACTTGGAGGCCTGTGGCTAGTGGTGTCCCCCAGGGGGCAGTCCGGGGTCCAGTCTTGTTCAACATTATTCATCAGTGACCTCGATGAAGGCACAGAGTGCACCCTCAGCAAGTGTGCTGAGGATACTAAACTGGGGGGAGTGGCTGACACACCAGAAGGCTGTGCTGCCCTTCAGAGGGACCTGGACAGGCTGGAGAGCTGGGCGGAGAGGAACCTCCTGAAATTCAACAAAGGCAAACGCAAGGTCCTGCCCCTCGGGAGGAATAACCCCAGGCACCAGGACAGGCTGGGGGTTGACCTGCTGGAAAGCAGCTCTGCAGAGAAGGACCTGGGAGTCCTGGTGGACAAGTTAAACATGAGCCAGCAGTGTGCCCTTGTGGCCAAGAAGGCCAATGGGATCCTGGGGTGCATCAGGCAGAGCGTTGCCAGCAAGTGGAGGGAGGGGATTCTGCCCCTCTCCTCAGCCCTGGGGAGGGCCTCACCTGGACTACTGTGTCCAGTGCTGGGCTCCCCAGTACAAGAGAGACATGGCACTACTGCAGAGAGCCCAGCGGAGGGCTACCAAGATGATGAGGGGACTGGAGCCCCTCTCCTCTGAAGAAAGGCTGTGAGAGCTGGGGCCCGCTGTTGAGCCTGGAGAAGAGAAGACTGACAGGTGATCTCATCGATGTGCAAAAGTATCTGAAGGGAGGGTGTCAAGAGGATGGGGCCAGACTATTCCAAGAACTGAATAGTTCATTTGTTGAAAAAAGGACATATTCATTCATGCCAGCGCTTTACTGCACTCCCTGCTTGGCAACATCTTTTTCCACACTAAGGGCTACTACCCCTGCCTCAGTATTTCCTCAAGCGTTCTGTGCTGAGCAACTGTTAAAAGTAACATTTCATGCTTTTCTTTTTTCCGTCAGTATGGAAAGCGCTCTCTTTCCTCTTGTCTGCCACTCTTCAAACACTCTACCTACAGAAGTCAGCTGACAAATCCATGTCTTGGACAGCCGTTGTATTATGTTGGCTACGCAGCTGGGATTATCAATACTTCTCAATTTGAATCTCAACGGGCAGTATGCTTGGTTTCTTTTTTTTAAAGACCGTTTTAATTAAAGTTTTAAGTGCTTTCATAAGAATAGCCTATCCTATTTAGTCCAGACCCAGAATTTAGAAAGGTGGCTTACTGCATGCACAACATGCAGTAAGGCACCAAAATTTTTTTGATACTACATGCACATTTCAGATTTTGAATTCATTTATTCATCAAATATTTAGATTTTTGTCCATCTAGTATTGCAAACGATAGCTGTTCAGAGGTTAACATCTTACACTTTCTGACAAACACAAAAGCCTTCTGAAAAAACTGAAGCAGGTTTCACCGGCTTAACTAACTACCTTTAGTATGTCAGTTCACAGTAGGGAATAGGACAATAAAAAGGCAAAGTATTAACATTTTAAAATATCTTGTGTCCCAGAATAGCTAAAAAATTCTCTTTGACACGGATAAAATGCTGTTTGTGCTTAATTAACTGTGTTTCTGCTTTCTCTTGTATAACCTACTCTTCCCAGTAGACTTCTACTAGTATTATTATTCTATACATCCTTTGGATGAGCAATACTTTCTCTGAAACTTGCCGAGAACTAGCAAGATCTTACCCAGACACTTGTCCGCAGACTATCTGCCTTGAGACAATACCCTTCTGCCCCTGCAGGTAATTCAAGCTAAGACTAAACAGTGGATAAAAGACATGAACTGCCACTGCAGGTGCGGGGGTGGGGGTTCCTGCTGCAGTTCAAACTACTGACTATAATCACTTACACTGAAGGAATTTGAAAACCCAAAAGGGACCACTTGCTTTTCATCAAGTCCACTTCCGCGTTACCACGCATAACCAGATCATGTAATCCTATCTCGAGCATCTCAGTCTACACCTGAAGCTATACGGGACTATGGCTCTCAAGGAGGAACAGGAAATCTTCCCACCCAGTCTTGTTTATATATAAAAACAAACTCAAGAGAGCATCACCTCATTCTGATTCCCAAGAATCTAACGAGCATTATTTCAGAATAAAGATCACATCGGGAGAGTCAGCATTTATCTTTTCACAGGAGGAGAACTGATGGGTAACAAATTCTTTCTTCCAAGTCAACCAGCTCTTATTTTTGTGACAGAGCCTAATAAAAGGAAAAATATAGACAAAGCAAAAGGGAAGACAAAATGAGGCACAGCTTCTGTACAACAACAGTTTAACCTGTAACCATCATGTGAAATATCTTCACACCTAAACTGCCTGAGAGGTACACAATATTTCTCTTCAGCCTTTGCTGCCTGCCTTCTAAAACAATGCATCTTCCAAACAATGGCAAAATAAAACATAGAAATTCTTATCAAGAGTTGGTACTCCTAGCTGGGACACATGAAGTACCACAAAAAGTAAAACATTAATCATCAGGCTCTCGTCACCTACATTAGCAAATTTAACGCCCTATAAAATGTGCCAGGTTTAGGGGTATAAAAATAACGGCTCTCAGGAAAGACATCAGGGGCCAAAGCATTTCAGCAGCATCTTTTCAAAGATATTATTTTACTAAGTCTAAGGCAACCCTGATATGTCACAGAATCTAACTACGCACTGAACACAGCCTAGTAAGTCAGTAAATTAACTGAAGTGAAAAGAAAACCAGGTCAATTCCAATTCATCTCTGATCAACTTGTTGACCTTATTCTTATGACAACTATAAATTTAGACTATATTATGCCCACAATCCTATTAATGGAGGAGAAGAATGCAATTTCATCAGATGGAGTTTGACATTCAGATGCCCCAGGTCTCACAGCACAAGCACTGAATTTCTATTTTGTACTGAATCATTTTAGACTGTGAACATGCAAGTACAGTAGCTATATATTTCAGTAGGATTTCAGGAAGTACAAGTTTGGAAAAGCAGATAGATAGATAGCCATAAACTGCTCCCACTAATAGATTTGGCCCTTGGCTGAAGATAAGAGAATGGTAAAAGTCTGGTTCATGACAGTGATACTCAGTTACAATTCATCAGTCTACATACTGCTTCAGAGCACTCAAAGATGATCAGTTATAGCTTTTACTTTTTTAGATATACAAAAAGAATACACGAAAAGGGAAAGGATAAGCCTGTATAATAAACCTGAGAGCACAGTTCAGAACGGCACGGACAGTTGTCATGAGACATACATGCTTTGACCTTCAACAGTTTCCCATTTTCACAAAGGCAGTCAACAAGGGCTGCAGACACTCAGTTCACGCACACAGGAAATTAGTGTGTGCAGAACGATCGAGCGAATTTTAAGCAACCTAGTGAATATTTTTACATAGCAGGAAGTTTGTGCTCAAAGAGATTAAACAAACAAAATATGGGAAAACAAACCAGTCACAGGTTCATAACTAAAAATAACAACCTAGGCTTCTCCCATCCCCTTAAATTTCTTTCACCACTAAACACTCTCATGGGATTGAAGAAGTAACTTGAGTCACCACAGATTAACGTCGGTATGTTTAAATGCATGGCTTCACTGGTGAAAAACTTCATGTCATACGTATCTAAGTAACTGGTTCATTATTATGCTGAGAGATGTGATGGATGTGATGGAAATACCTGCCACATTTTACTGATTTTGTAACAATATTAGGAACCTAGCTCACAAATCTCCTTCTCTCTCCCCCGCTCCCAAACTGGGACACTACCTTCCTGCCCCGTCTTTGTGCACACGTGCACCCCATTTCTTGACAGCTCACCTGGGACGCTTCATCACCTGCACTGTTACTTCTGTACGTGTCACCAACTCCAAACTACACCACAACACACCCCAAGTCCTGTGAAACCCTACACAAGCATCACTGAAGACTATTTGAAATACACAAGGAAAGGAACACTTCAATCATTAGCCACGATTTAATAGTTTGAGTATTTAACATAAGCATTAACCTGCTGAATATGTACCTTTATAGAGCTCTGTATAAAAACTTTTATACAACCTGATTTGATAAAAATACTTTAAAGTAGATTTGGGCTTTACTGCTGCAAAAATAGGAACGGGTTTTACTGGAAATAGGTCTTTCAGAAGCACTGCATTTGACAGATGGATCAAGAAGGATCTAGTAATTCTTTAGCAGTAAAAGCTTTATTTACATACCATTATACTGGCATAAAAATTGCTTTTGCTCTTTTTTGCCAATTTGGCCCATCTTCCTCCTAATATTCAGACGTGAGAGTTGGAAACCATAGTTTAACTACTTATTCGTCCAGTTTAAATGCTAAACCCTTTATTTCCCCTTTTTTTAACTAGTTGAGTACCTGCAGATTTGCAATTTAATTCTTCAGGAACCACACAACGTAACATAACTCCTTAAGGGGGGAATGCTATGGTATTTCTGAAAAAACTAAAGCTACTACTGTCAGGGCAGCTCAACCTTTTTAGCAGCTGAGGCCAGGTACCAGTTTCAGCACTTCCGTCAGGCACTTCCGTCAGGCAAAATCTTCCTGTAAAATAGGATCTGCTTTGATTTATTTTCTGTCTTTTTACAATAAAATATCTGAGGAATTGTCTAGTTCTATAGATACTATGGCCAAGAACTTCCAAGACAAGAAAGGATGCTGATACTTGAAGGAAATCAGAGACGCCTGCAGAGCCATGCAGACAAGGAATTCATCTAGGCTGAAGACCAACACAGAAAGGACAACAAACAGTGATGTGGCTGAAAACTGATCTGTCACCACCTCCCCTAATGCTAGCACTGTATGAATGCTGGTACAGCACCACCCATTTCACAGACCACAGGACTCACACTACTTTAAGGTGAGTACTGAATGACATTAATGCTTTTCAATTGTTATTCCAGCAGCTAAAGCAAAAATTGAAAACAGCACGCCAGGACTTGTGTTTCATTGATATGTTCACACTTAATTACTACAAACTCTCAATCTAAAATTACATTTCACTTCTCCAGTGTTTTCCACTAGAAGAATTTAACATTTCTCATACCACTTTCTCTCTTCTCAATTTACCCAGCAAATATTTCATTACAGCTTTCTTAACCATTAGCAGCTGTTCTACATTACATCACAGAACATTTTAGAAGAACATTATTGCCCATAAGTGCCTTACAAAGCATCCAAAGGTAAAATATATGCAGCTGTTATTTTTCCAACCGTAAAAAGGCTAGCAGTATCACAGAAGTGTCAAGATCGATTAGCTTCAAGGACCTATTGAAAAATTCAGCTCTACTAAAAAGAAAGTATTTCTTGAAAATGGAGAGAAGTTAAAGTAATTCATGCTTTAAATTTCCCACACCAAAAAGGATTGTCAGAGTAGAGCCACAAGAACAATGTTAACAAATGAAAACACAACATTTCCTTGACTTAGTGTAAATACTGATCTTGAAACCAGAGAGTGAAAAGTTGCCTGCTGATGTGGCCCATACAATTTTTTTTTTGACTTGTCTTATTGAGCTAATTATAATACTTGAACCAGCAAGGAACAGAAATTTGACTCAAGTTCAATCAGTCAAAATATTCAACCTTCAACTCCCACACCATCCCTTCCACACTTAAGGAACCGTGGGATGCCTTCCAAATTACTTGCAACATTTTATAACATTCAGTAATGAAGTGTCCCTAATCTAAATGCTGTCTTAATTTGCATTTGCACATTGCATTTTCAATTTGTACCAGATCATTCACCTCCTCCATAACAGTATCACATTTGCTTCTCACATTCTTCTGAATAAAATCAAGTCTCTTGCAGGCCAAAGGGCTATTTTCTTCTTTATCCTGTATTCCTTTCCTCTTTCCCCCTTCTTCTTCAATACCACCTCCACCTCCTCAACGTAACACTAACAAACGAGTTAAATCACTGGGAAGAATTAACAGCAGTGGTGGATTTCGAGTCTTTTACTAATTCAGATAGGATGCCTTTTCAAAGGTGAACTTTAGCCAAATTCAATTTTTGCATTCAATGCAGGAGTGACAGAGTGAAATGACAGGCTTATGATATACAAGGTCAGACCAGATGACCGTTTAAATCTATAAAACGTTAACTACTGTAGTACTAAAGAACTGTTGAAAAAAATGACACACTAGGATAAGCAGTCAGCGTTCAAAACTGCAGTATGGAGCAACACACTGCAACACACGTTCCAAATCAGCACAGAAGAGGTGATACAAATGTTCATTAACATTGTCAACAGATTCCTATCTCTTTTAACAATATCCTATGGGCTCCCCAAGAACCCGGCTGAAAAGATGTCTTGTGAATTTGTCATTCCTGTACACAACTATCACCTTTTTGCTCTAGTCTCCTGTCTTAAATTCCCTTTCTCCATTCACTCCCCTCTTAACATCGGTCTCAATAGCGTATATTTACCCACTTCTGTCACAGCTATCTACAAAGCTTTCTTTCACAATGGCTCTTTCTTACAACATTGGCCCTAAACTGGTCTAAAAGCTGGACTTACTAGAAAGGTCCATTCAAAAGCTGTGTCCTAGTGCTGGAAATAACATTAACATTTCCTTTCAGTCCATTAAGGAAAATAACATTTTGCATCAACACTCACTGACCCATCACAAACTCCTACTGATGGCACTTCTTGATTTCTGCTACAGGATATTGTTTTCTTGCTACTGCATCATTCTGTTACGTAGCATACATACAAATATATTCCAGAGAGCATGCTTTTTTTTTTTTTTTTTTTTTTTAAATCAGCAGGCTAACAAGAACTTACACTTTTTCAGGCTACATTGTTGGGGAACCTTTTGCACGAAAAGCTAGAGAAAAGTAACAAATTACTACAACCTACAGTTGTTAAATTAAAAGAAATCTAGTATCTCAGCTCAGATGCTAAAATTGCTCCACAAATGGCAATGAAAATATCATGAAAAACGAAGACTGATAAAAACCAAAATGTTAAATCTCATTCTGCAAATATCCCGCATCCAATTCAACTGAGGCTCAAATTTCAACCTGAAATGAAAACCTTAAGTAACAGGACTTTAGAAATTGCAGTGAATACCTGTCTTGCAAATACAGTACCCCATCCATAAGCCAGGACTTGTAAACTTTCACAGAGCTTCTAAGTTGCACTCTTTCCATATCCAGTCTCACATTAACTAGACATTGCAGGAACTAACAACAGCAGTTCATAGAGACTTATACTTTACCAGAAATCATGTAATTCCAGGTCAGCATGTAATTTCCAAAATACATGGGCAAACTGAGGAATTACACATTTCTGCAAATCCAAACCAATGAATTCCAAAGTCTGGAGTATAACAGAATCCAGTCTAAAATTTGACTAATTCTGCCAACAGCTTTGGCTGAAGTAGGTTTTGGCTTTCAGTGTATCTTAACATAAACAAACCTCAGACCCAAAGGCTTAAGACAATTGTAAAGATCCATTTGAGGATTAACAGCTTGTTCTTCTCTCTCTCTTTGCTACAAAAAAACGCTTGGGAGCGAGATTAGGATTTGTGACTTCATTAAAAAGACCTATTGCCCCGAATTAATGATTTGTAAAGAAGCCAATGTGAAAATATCACCCAGCAGTACAGACTAATAAAACTCAGACTAGGACTGTATATATATGGGAAGAGTGATGACTGAAAACACAGTATTTTCCAAAAATCATGCAGTAGATACGCTATTTCTTCACCAAGGCAGCTATTTTAATTGAAACAGAAATACATACTCTCCTTTTATGCTCTGCAAGACAGAGCCTTTCCATTGTAACTCTGATGGAAAGCTGTCAAAGGAAAGTCGGCTAGCGAGGAGGACACTAGCATCCCTGCTTCAGAGAAGTGCTAGTATCAACAAAACACCAACTATTATTAATTTTGTTCTCTGCAGAGGAGGTTATGGAGACAAAGTTGTTACAGTCTTTCATCAACATCTCCCTAAAAATCAGAGAAGGGCAGAGATATTTCTTCTGTCTTGCAACCAGTCAAACACTGAACTATTTGCAAGGGTGTCTTCCAAACATCAGTTCGAGTACTAAACTGATACGCTACCAAGGCAGGGCACAGCTCAGACAATATGCTTTTGCAGGTGGGAAGTTTCAGCAACTCTAGGTCAGATTAGAAACGAACTGTAGCAGTACTGGCTACTATCTCAAACACATCTCGACTTGTATTCCTTTCCCAGCATGGTCAAAAAGATCCAACGTTTCAGAAGTAACTCAGACTTACTCCTTCTCTTTGGTCTACCCCGCAGGTTCATAAAATTCATTTTATTACAATGAGAGCGAGATTGGCTTTTCTTCCCCAGCCTTCTTTCTCTAGCTGCATTGCCTCTCTACAAGAAGCACACTCAACATTACCGCAGAAAAATACAATGAAACAGAGTGTTTTAAATAATACTTTGTGGTCTTGTTCACATAGGGGACAGACTTGACAGAAACCATACTGCTTTCTTGGGTCCTCAAAGTTGTCTTTGTCAGTTTCTTTCCCCATCAGCTTCTCCTACTCAAAGACACCACCACTTCTATATGCTTTTTTGAGGGCTTTATTAACACGCCCCTCAATTTTCTTCAGACATATTTGCCAGATGTCACGTTTCCCAGGATGTCACTTCACAGAGGACTGCACTGAATGCCTGGGGATACGAGGAGCTGGCAAAGGCGCATGTCGTGCTCTGATGAGAATCAGCTAGATCAGGATTTCCAGCTGGGGGATTAAATAAACACACAGCTCTGGCAAAGGAGAGGAAAACCTCGTGTTGAAAACAAGCTGAGAGCTACCATTGGAGCAGCAGGGTATAGATAATGAAAGAAGAGAAGACTTTTAAAATTTCCCCCTCAGGCTGGCTCAAAGCAATTTATAACTCATTTACTTTTCATTCAAAAAAGGCTGAAGGTTGTTACCTTAATTGTTTTGTTCTCCTTTCACTCATTCAAAATAAAGCCCCTGGAAGAGAATGGTAACCCCAGAGGCAGCAGCTGTTTCTTTACCTAAGCTGGAGCGCAGAGGTAAGAGACTCCTTCCCAGCCACTCTTGCTGGCTTTAAGACTCTTCACAGGACAAATCAAAATCGCATAGAAATGAGGAGTATCAGCTCCATGTGACAAATCAGATTTTCTGTCATCACTGTCCAAATTCCTGGGCAGTCAGCACGTCACTACCTGGAAACAGTGCATGATACATTTTCTATTTTAAAATAGCAACTAAATTACAATTTTTATGTTAGTGGTGCTGCAATGAATTGCCATGAATTCATTTTGGCTAACAGTTGATGAATCATCACCAAAACCATGATTTGATTTGTTGATTGTTGATTTGATTTGTTTCTTTATCTGGAATCACAAGATAATTAAAAATTACATAGCACAGATGTAAATTCAGAAGACTGCCCAAAATATTTTTTAAACGGTAGTTTCTAAAGAGGTGCTGAAAGTGGTGGATGCCTGCATCAGAGAAGACATCCATACACACAACTGAATAGTAATTTTCCTACTTTTAACTATAGACTGTGCTGACAGTAGTTGTGAGACTCTGGATATGTATTTGTTACTTGGTCTGCTTTATTACTACTTCAAGAAGCAGCATTTCCTTTGCAAATTAGTGCTGTATAATTTCAAGTACCATTTTAACCTCAGCACTCAACCTTCAGAAAAACATGCCTCCAAAAATTATGTTGTAGTTACAAATACTTCCAACAGCCATTGCTAAGTACTCAGGCACTCACCATTTTAAAGAAAATGGTATAATTTTAAAATTTACAAACCCTATGCATTCAAAGAATATTGATTAAAGCAAGGCCACTGTAACGCAGAGTACCTGGGTCACTCACTCTCACCTATAGAACTACTGCAATGCATTTAATAAATGATAAAAGCACAACAAAACCGAGGGTATTACTGCACGCTTGAGTAGCCTACTGGAAGTATTTAACAAATGATATTTTATTGTATGATTCAAAATTATTCACTACCTAATATTTCTTGAAATACAGGACCATGCATCTCAGTCAGTTCTGGTCTATTCAACCACAAAACAAAATGTTCCTCGTTACAGCTTGATTTCGCAGGTAAGTAATATTCTACACTGCCAACATCATTCTGCACTGCAAAAACGATCAATCTACCAGAAATATCTTTGCTTCCCCCCCTCCCCCACAGCTTCAGTAACCAAAGTAAAAAGGTGGCACTGCTTAGCTCAAGCTACCTCTGCTATACCGGCCCATAACTTCTGAACATCACTTGTTCTAAGAGACAAGCAGCCCATTCCCGCTAACTGGGAAAGCTACTGACTTTGGAACAACCTTCACATCAGAACTGGGGAAGCCTTTCCTTGCTCAAAGTAGAACACGCTTTTCAAAGAGCTGAAACTGTTAAATGTTAAAATAAGGCCCCTATATTTTTGGCATTCTTCTTTACAGGATTCTTATTCACAAAAAACACAAAGGTCCATAACAAGTACTGTCGACCTCAAAAATGCTGTAGCATCCACAGTGGTTCAAATACACTTTCAAATGTAGAGCTTTTAACAGAAGCCAACTGCTGCACATCACAACTATGTACTCTGTACCCTACGATGCAGAAATCTACACTACACAATAAGGGCAGATTTTAAAATAAAAACCCTAAATGTCACTTTCTATTCAGATTTTAAATGAGATTAAAAATATCTAGCATGACCATTTTACGCTGCACCCATCGCTTAAGAGATATAGGGCAGCCATTTGTTTGAAATAAATAGCTCACCAGTAATTCCCAGAGACAGAATTTTAATCCTGTAGATTTTCTAGTTTTCCTAAACATCACAGGAGCTGACACAAACATCTAGAATGCTGTCTTAAGGGTGCAAGAGATCCAAACATTTACATCAACTTTTTCATACAGTACAGAAGTTTCTAATAAATTGCTAAAAAAGTAAATAGAAGTTTAAGTCATTAGAGAATACAAATTAAAGACTGGAGTAAACAAAGACTGCTAAAGCGGCTAACCTCAAGGAACAGGAAAGAAAGATTAAAACCACTTAAAAAAAGCTATCTATGGATCTGGGGTTTAAAACGGGTTTTTACAAAGGACTTTACCAAAAGCCTCTGTTACACTCTTTCAGCTAGCAAGCAATTCATGAATATTTTACCTGAAAATAAAGATGCCAGGGAGTCAAACATCCCTGTAATCTCGAGCACAAAGGTTGTCCAAGAACATGAAGAAATCATTTTGGTGAACCCTGTCCCTGGGTTTAGCGCTACCTCTTTGTGTAGCGTACAGAAGCGTTCCAGAATGACAAGATTTTTAAAATTACGTAGAATAAAACAATATTAGGTGTCACAGCCATTGTTAAAAAACAAGTTTTGGTTGGACTTAAGTTATTGAAATTGCATGGCAAGAAAATGTGCTTTCTTTAAAATTTTCCATCAGCTTTGTGGCAAGCATTCAGTGTTCACTGCTGAGCACAGATTGAGACTCTGTCATCAGGTTTCACTTTGATTCATGGTTGATGAAAGATATTTCTTCATAGTGCACAGCATTCTGGAAGCACTTTGGCTAGTGTCCAGTGCAGGCCCCTTCACTTGTATGCAAATATTTAACACTTCAAAATAAATCATTACGTGTTGTAATTCAGCTAGAAATGCACAAGCACACTGGTACTAGACCTACACCCTAACGCACTTACATCCTGTAGGAAGGATAATTTGTGGTATATCATGTATCACCATAGTGACTTTTATTTAACTTAAAAATAAGCAGTCCTCTGTGCTCCCTTTGCCAGGATGCTAGCTCTGCAGCATGCCTCCAGGGCAGAGTGCCTGCTCCTAGCCCCCGGCCGCAGTGGAGCGGCTCTGCTCCACCGGACACCGCACCGCGCCAGCGCCACCGCTGCCAGCCAGGCGGGCAGCTCCCTTGCCTCTTCCCTCCTCTGGCCTTTCGCTTTCTTTGCATCCAGCAAAAAAGTGCCAAGGAGACAAAGTCATCTATTTAATATGAATTAATATGTAAGTAGCAGAACAAGAGCAAGTAAGAGGAACTAAAAGACGCTTCACTGAGAAGAAGCAACATATGAACACAAGATGAGTCAGAATTTACCTCATGATGTGGGAGAGGAAGAGACTGAATTCAGAAAGAAAAGAGTGTAAGAGAAGCAGCCAAGTTGAATCACAACTCTGAAAAGTGATGTTATCTGCACGGTAACAGTTTTCTTCTCAACATTATAGAAGAAAAGTCTAGAGAACTATGGCCTCACTTTGCGGCGTACTAAACTACGTTTCCTTGATGCATTTTCTGTACCAAGTCCACACTACATCAAGCAACCCCTTCCTGCTTCCTAGCACAGACTCCATATCATCACTGTTGAGGGAGATTTACCTTTATCTGTTCTTTCCTGCTTTTATAAACAAGTATATACCCAGGTCATAATGTTTCAAATCACACGGTTTACAAGCCTGTAAGAAAATTTCATTGTATTTAATGTTCTTGGACTACAAACCAAGCCAACTACACGAGACAACTTCTCTCCACAGCCACAGTATTCAAAGAGCAAGCTCGGCGAGCCCACAGACTAGGAATCTGCGAGTACGATTTAATGCAGCCCTCCGTCCAGAGGCTCACGCTTACTACAACGCTCTCCAAGGGGGCAGTACCCAGCAGAAAATTTTAGGGGGCCAAAAAATTAAGAGATGGCGGGGGCAGGGAGGGCATCACAGCAATCCTACAAATTAGGTAGTTTAATATTCTGTATCCCAAAAAAGGAATTTTGACAGCAGAAGACAGATCTGGCAAATCTTTCTCACAAGATAACTAAAGTAATGGGCAAATAAAAAAAAGAAAAACCTACTGTAGCCTTAATCTTTGTTCTCCGATAAACAGTGCTTAAAGTTTAAGAAATATACCCTTTGCATTTGAAAATGCAACATCCAATTTCATAAAATTAACATTAAAAAAGTTTTTAACCAGGGAATGCTCAACGTCTTTATGGCATCAATACGGTTAAACGCACCTGAAACAAATAATCTCCATAAAGCTAACAGTACAACAAAATAACACTATATATTTGCCAACTGCTCTAGGCACACAGCTGATTTTCTTTTTATACATAAGAACACTGTATTTTTAAACAAATCGCATGACTTATATCACCAGTTTAAAATCCTGACATATTTAAGTAAAACTTATAAATAGGACAGCTAGTGAGTACGACTTACCTCTTAAAAAATGAGCTCAGAAATTTATACCAGAATTGTAATATGTGCCAAGATCTTCCACCTTACCTAAGCTTTCATTCTTTATGGCAGTACAGAGAGATCCAATTTTTGTTTTATACTTCTTGTCACAAAAACATGGAGACAGAATGTGTGTGTAAGGGCGGTGGGGGGAGAGGGAGAGGGAGATTGAAAGAAACACTTAAGGGGAAGAGTGAAATAGGTCTGGAAGTCGTGTCGTGAACGAAACGAATGGTTGACTTGTCTCACTTCACACCATGACCTAGCTTTCTTTGTCAGGTTAGGTAACATCAGCACCTAACAACAACAAGAAGTTCCAAGAGAGTCACACAAGTCTCCTCCTACTCCATGACCACTTTAAATGGCTTGTGCACCATCTGCCCAGATCCTTTCCCCGGTACAAAGAGCTACACTACCACACGGGGATACCGAAGGCCAGCGTAATACCTCCTCTTCCTCTTTCTTAGACTGCAGGGGCTAGGAAAGACACAAAGATGAGGAGGCGACGGCGTGTTTGACAACACCTATCAGACCTCTGGAACGGCCGGCTAGAAGGATTTCTTCTTTACTTCCATATTCACCCTTAACCACACCGCATGCTTTTTATTTATTAAAATGGATTGCTGCTCACTGAAGGAAATTAAAATTATATGGCCCATGGAATTTACAGAAGGCAATACTTGCAGCATTTTCTGGCTCAAAGGGACACTAAAAATTCTGCATAACAAACCTGAACATCTAATTCTTCCCTATCAGAATCCATTACCTCTTACTAGCTTAACCAGAACAGTAGTTTCCGTCAGTGTCAAAATCTGAACCTGAATGGAAAGTTTCCATCTACAGAAACATGCTCAAGCTCAACAGAGGCAGTGGGACTGTTTTGCTGTCAACAAGAAGCACAATATAAGAATGTTAAAGTTGCAAAATCAATCACACAAGTTTAAAGCGTTAATGCAAATTTAATTCATCCTTCTTGGGCATATTCCCACAATTGGATGATCGCACATTAATTTTTCCACAAGACTCCTACCTTATTTAGTGTGCAGAATAGGTTAAAAAAAAAAAGTAACTGATTCAACTGAGAGCACACTCCACTGTCTACTCCTAGACTCTCTGCAGCGTTTGATACTACTAATTAATGCACTTCTTCATCTCAGAAATGTGGCAAGGATCCAGCATATCGTATTCGAACTATCTTCTGAGTCCTTCCTGGAAGGACACTCCAGCATACAGCAATAGGGAAACTGCACTTGTACTGCCGAGTCCCTCATTTCTTACATCCCCAAAGGACTGGTTCTCTCTCTCCAGTTCTTTTCCAATTCTTCATATGAACTGTTTTACCTTAATGCAGAAATAATCCCTTGAAAACTTTTATGCAGGAAAAAAAACAAAAGAAAAAAAATAAACTGTTGCAAGTTATCTATATATTTTTATAAATATAAAGGCCACATAAAATGTGGTCTTAAGCTATCTATGTAAAATAACAAAGATTATTCAGGAAGATTCCTGAATCTTCCTACAGAATGTCTATTGTGTGCATTTTATTTTAAAATATTAAAAGATAACATTTTGTTAGTCATATAAACCTTCATTCTTCTATTTCTATTGAAAAAGAAACCATAAGTTTAAAGCAGTTCACATTTTATCAACAATTTTCATGCTACCAGAAGTTAATAAACACCACACTAATGAATGCATCAGTCAGGACCAGCTTGCAGTTAGGCACTGCATGCCCTTCATTTCTGCTTTCTAAAAGTTGCATCTTGCATCTTTCACTATAGTAGGCATTTATGTAGGTGATTATCTAAATTATATCTAAATTCCTAATGATATAAATCTTCCAACTTTTGACCTCTAGTCTGCCGCTGCTTAAAAGAATAACTGAACATTTCACCATTATGCCTTTACGTACAAATGGCTTCAGATACATGGTCTTCCCACACTTGCATAACAAGTATGGAAAAATTAATCCTTACTGCAGTATGTTAACACTAAATCAGAGAAAATAATTGCTGACTTGTCTGAGCTTAAACTAACCTCTAAATGCTTAATGCTGGAAAGCTGTTAAAAAGGTTACTCGGTGATTTTCAAAATTTTGAAATTGAAAGATTTTTGTCTCCTCAAGAGAGGAGACAGCATGTGTGGGGGGAGGGATTAGATTACTGAATAACTACTCATCTTCAGTAAAGTTAGCTGATAAACTAGTTTACAGGCTATTTACTAAATATAAAAGGAAAAACGCTGCTTATATAGGTAGCAAGCAGGACGAGTAGCCTAAATTTATGACGAGTGCTCTGTGCTGTTAAACAACATCCCGTGAAAAGAAAGATTTAAAATATCAGTTGGAAAACTAAATACTTTGCTTAACAGAAGGCTCCCTTTGCATGCATGTAAGTTAAGAACACCACCTTGCTGAAACAGATTGCCGTATCACTTGCATCTCTTTACTACAGAGTTTTAGTTGTTGGATAGGAGAGGACACACAAAAAAGTACAATGTAAACTTACCAAAATCACTTTTTATAAGTGCAAAAAAAAAAAATCTTACTATGATGCTGTATTTAAAGATTAAATAAAAACAACATTTCTCAGAACACGGAGCAGAGAAGAACCCAAGATACAAAGCTACTTGCCAAGGAAATGAAACATCTACCTGAATACTTCCAATAAACCTTTATAACTATGCTTTACAAGAATTGTTTTCTCTCCCTCTCTCTCCAAACATCTTGTTAAAAGGAAAAAATTATGGTTTGAAGGTTACATTATTGTAAAGACCATTTGTTATGGATTGTATTAGAAAGCATGTATCGCAGCGTGGTTCCCACTGCCATAAACTGCAGCACCTATCAAAATTAGGACTAAAAGTTGCAGCTATTTTAGGAAGGTACAAGCAAAGTAGTAAACAAGAAGAACTAAAACTGGCAAGATTTCCTAGGTATTCAAGTTGCTACTGATAAATTAACTATGTAGTCAGTCAAGTGGGCATTATTCTAAGAGCAGAATTTTGTCCTTTCTCCTCCTTACTTGGAGTCTGTCCAACATAAAATCATCAAGATTAATGAGCTTTAATATAACGTGCACTTACCAGTGCTGGATTATCTCTAGCTTCGATACCAAAAACATTCCGTCGTTTCACTGTCAGCAAATCAAGATCTCTATCATCATCGTCGTCGTCATCATCTTCAAAGAACGGCATGGAGTCTGCATTTGGAACCCTGCTTAACACTGGAACTTCCTTCTCCTCTTCCTCCTCAAATACCTCTTTCAATTCCTCCTCAGACTCACCATCATCAGTACCTCCACTGGAAGAAGGATATTCCTCGGTTTCTTTCCTTCCATCCTCTTCATTTGTTTTGTCAACAGATACCTCTCCACTGAAATTAGTTCTGTATTTCTCTACTTCTTTGCTTATTGAGGAGCTGACATTTTTATTTTGCTTTGTCTCCTTCAAGTGATCTGTCTCTTCAGCTATCTCATTCACAGATAATTGTTTCTGAGCTTTCTGAAGAAATCTCACACGGGGTGCCACCGCAAGACCAAGTGATCTAAAGCATGGAATTAAACAAGGAAATTACTCTGAAAGGTTGACACAAAACAAAATCTGACTAAAATAGAAGCCTTCCTCAATGGCTCAAGCGCTTTGAGTTTAATTATGGTAATTTTTTTTTTTTTTTTTTTTTTTGCATTTTGACCCCCATATTTAGAAAACAGGCTTTGTGACACACAGTAGGATATTCTACCTTGAAAACACACATGAACATTGGGAGAGAAAGAAAGATGAAATGATAGAGAACAAAGCACTGAGAAGGATAAGAATGATTAGAAAACCTACCAGGAGAAGATAGCAAACAAATAGCCTTAAAGCTAAAAACAGGAGCAAATTAAATATGATTTATAATGTAATATGGTAGAAGAAACATCAATACAGTTTTGTATTGAAGAATACAGATGTCACGTCAGGGACTGAGGAAGCACTCATCTCTGTCAGTGCCCATAACTATGCAAACAAGCATGATATGGATGAATGGCTAACTGTAGAAAAAGCCAAGAGCTTTTTGTCCTTTGTCTGTGCCTTGAAAGGAAGTCTCACCTGCCTGCACTCCTTTGCAGTAAGGCTTTCATCTTCACGACACATGTAAACGTCAAAGCCAACAGCACTATTATTGCACCCAGGTAGCCATGACAGTTCAAAGTCATATTAATACTCCAAAGCAAGGGACAAAAATTAGCCCTAAAACAAACCTATGTAAATACTAAACAGGAACAATATTGGAGAGCATTGCATGGCAGCAGATATTTTGTCTCCAGATCATTTAAAAGTAGACGACTTCAGTAAATTTAGCTCCTGGACGCTTTGGAGGGCACAGAGAGGAGGAAGCACTGTGTCTTTTTGTTTGTTTGTTTTTTTAGGATTGAATTTTAAGCAATTACAAGCAGCTAACCTTAAATGAAAGCTGTGTACAAATAATCCCCCACATAGTTCTTTCTTATATAACTTCTCAGAGAAACATCAGTATTTTGACTCATTACGGGTTCTTTTCTAAAGTATATTCCAAATGGAGAATCGTTTTGGAGAAACATTCCTCGACTGCTGAAAGTTTCCTCCTGCTGTAAGATTCTGACAGCTTCTTTAAAATTTATTCCTGTAGTCATTTGTCAAATCTAGAGTTCAATCATACCAAAAAATTGAAAATATACCAGCTTTTCTTCCCATCAGCTGTAACAGGCAATGTCAATTTTCATTTATTCGTTAGCTGCCACTCAGACCACAGTCCTACTCAACCTGAAGTTACAGCTGTTCTGCCTTTGACTTTCAGTTCTAGCAGACACATTCTTCTAAGACACGTGCAAGATTTTCTCACAAGGAAAGATAAAAAGCAGGCAAATTGAGTGGGATTTGTTAAATTCTAATACACAACACTAAAAACATAATAAAACCATAATGCAGTCCTCAAACTATGATAGCCTTAAAACGGCAACTCAGACTCAGCTGACAAACCACAAACAATCTTACTCCAAATTGGATGTGAAATGTGAAATGACTTCTTTCGAGCAAGCACCATAAAAAAAAAGTTTTACATCAACTTCTAAAAGCAGTGCTGAAACTGATTATTTTCTACTACAAATGATAGCACAGTTGACACACAGAGCTCTCCTCATCTGTGACAACTGAAATGGCCAGGCATCATCTGCACAGCAGTACTGATCAGGGAATGTGTAAAAGTAACTGAATACCGCACAGTGCTCCAGCACCTCATTCAATTCATAGCAAGTTGACCACAATTTTCAGGAAATAATTTAAAAGAGCAAAATAGAAGTTCTGCAGAAAGGATATTATACAGCTTTAAGTAAAATACCACTTCTGTTTGCTATTGAATGAGGAAAGAGAAAAAACGGTAAACATTTTTAAAAACTAATTCAAATGAATGGTGCATCAGACTTAAATGCTGCCTCTTCTGAGGTTTGTCAATCTACGTTCCTACAAAGATCTTGGGTATGATTGCATTAACAGAGTAATTTTCATATCCCACTATTTGGATTTTGTGAAAAGCTGGGTGTACCTCTTAACTCTTCAAAAAGATGGAGTTTTAGACACTCATAGCAAAATCTGTTCTTGAGCACAAAAATTTAACAGAAAATTTCAGACAATTACAATCTTTTAATTTATAAGCGTCAACAATATCCTTGCCTAATCTGTACCTACGAGATTTCCAGTCCTATTTTGAAAGATGAGCTAGCTGTAAAGGATCTGAGCTCATTTCTGCCAGAGAGCTGATGTACAGCAACTTTTACACAAGTTAGTTCTTCACTCTAATACTAAGTTACTACATATACAAACTAGAGGATATATTCCATTAGTAAACTTCTTCAGAATGATCTGAATTAAAAAAAAAAAAAAGTTTGCTGTACAGCACAGGGATTTCCTTTACTACGGAACAGACAATGATTTCAAATAGCCCCCAAAAGATTAAATACTACCAGAAGCCATTTCAAGAGAAGAAATGCATGTCATTTGCCTTGCAGTATACATTACATCCACACTCAAAAGGTTTTCAGAAGACAAGATGTGCAAATATTTGAAAGCAGGAGAAATCAAATCAACTGAAGTGACACAAGTCTGAATTAAACAGACATTCCAGATGGCTGTGATTAATAAGCAAAATGAACAGATAAATTGTTTGTGCTGTTTTACCTATTTGATTAGCCAACTTCAGGATGGGCTCTTACTCATGATGAACAACTGTGATTACTGCACTGTGCTTTCAAAAGTCCATATTAACATCTATAAAGGAGATCATCTGCTATGTTTACGGTAAAAAAACATTTCCACTAAAATAGCTCTCAATACTCTAGAACAAGAAGACAACAAGAGGATCTCGACTTGGAAGAAAAAAATTAACTAAGTATTCACAAATCAGAAACTGGTTATATGCTTTTTTTTTTTTTTTTTTTTTTTAAAAGAGTTTATGGGTCAGCCAGCCAACAAAGAGGATGTCATGGCTGGCATTTGTTGCAAACAACCCAATTACTTAGAAGAAGCTGACGTAGCTTCTTTAAACAACCAGAAGCAGCATCCCTATTGCAGGCCCTGATTCTCATGGGATAACTGAACCACCTTGACATCTGCTGAAAGCGCAACATAGCAGGGCACAAGCAACAGAGATTTCTAGAGTACATTATAGACCATTTTTTCCAAATTGGCTGGATGAGCCAACTACGGGAGGCTCTCTACTGGAACTGCTACTCACGAATGCACAAGTACTGCTCAGGCAAGTGACGGTCAGTGGCAGCCTTGGCTGCAAGCACCATGAGATAGTTTAAGATCCTAGGATGAGGAAGGGGAAAAGCAGAATAACGACCCTAGACTTTACACAAAGTTTCTGCAGCTTGTTCAGGGATCTGCATGGCAGAATCACATTGGAGACTGCCCTGAAGAACAAAGGAGCTCAGAGAGCTGGTTGATCTTCAAGGACAGCCTCCTAAAACCCCCAGAGTGGTCCATTCTGATGTACAGAAACTGAAGCAGGCATGGCAGAAGGCCAGCATGGATGAACTGACTCAACTCAAGTATTAAAGAAGTATTCAAAAGGCAGAAGTGCAGCAAAAAGACAAGGACCAGCAGTTGTAAGTTACAGTGGAAATTCCAACTTGTTACAAAGAAAAATGTTTTCATCATGAGAGTATTTAAACACAGGAGGAAAAAAGTAATTAGAAACAGTTGTTTATTTGGGAGGAGCCTGGGGCAGAGAAAGGGAAGTGCAGGGCAGCGAAAAGAAGGGCCAAGAAACAGGAAAGGGACCGGATGATCAGGTGTGCAAATCCTGTGATTGGTGCAGTCTGGAAATACCTGTCAGGCAGCTCTGCACTTGCTCACAACAGCTGGAGCAGGGAAACGAACCAAACCTGCTCTGCTGACCGTGCCGTAAGGGTCAGGCCTGCACCCGCAGTCAGCGGGACCAGGCTGGGAGCAGGGAAAGTGCCTTGCCTGGCCAGCAAAGGAGCAGACAGACAGATAAGTATCCTGACACCATCATGTTGGTGCCTGTTCCAGGCCTGATGGCATCTGCCGCCACCCACTGCTTCGTAACACTGGTTTATAAGCCACAGTGGTAAATTAGCTGGGTATCAAGCTGTGTCTCTCAGACATTTCCCAAGTAATTTGGTCTCTACCTGCTTTCTTTTATCCTCTCTGTACCAATGCACAGCTGAACAGAAGAATATGCTGCCTTCCTCCTCTGCTCCTTCTGGAGAACATCAGGAAAATCAGAGGAAACTACCTTCCACAGCAGGCCCTTACGGCACTTGCCTGCTCTACCTCTAGAGACCGATATATATGTCAGCATTTAAAAGAATAAAGTGCCTGAAGAGCAAGATATTTAGGTTCCCTGCCTTCTCTTTATCTTGTCTCTTATGCAGGAGAGGAAATCAACTAATTATTCCTTTTGACCTTGGTATTTATGTTTGTCTATATTTTCAAAGCTGTCTTTTGTAACGAAAAGACAAATTCCTCTTTTATTCAGAAGTTGAGGGTCTCCTTGAAGAAACTTAAAGGCTGGCTCTGTAAAGGCCAGCACAAGGCCTATGCAAGCTTTCTCCAGCAAATTAGCCTTGATAGCCATTTGTTATGAGAAGGTACTGGATAGAATACTAATGCATAAAAGCTTGATGGTGATAAATCTCTAGAATATATATCTATATTAAAATATAGATTTATATTTAAAAAGGACCACTCCCTTCCTACAGAGACTCAATCAGCAGAGCTGAAGAGAACCTCTGTGCACAGATATGCCATGCAAGAGAGCAATGGAAACAGCAGACAACTACCTCAGACTGAAATGCAAACCTGACAGGGGCATTAAGCAGCCCATTTTCTCTGCAGAATTTTCAGAGAAGTAACTTTTATCAAGTAAGCAGTAAAACTCTGCAGAAAGACCGAAATACTTTTAGGAGAATACATGAAGAAGGTGAATGGAAGAAAGGATTCTTATTCTAGGTTTGCCCTGAGTCTGTGAACAACAGAGCTGCTTTTGAATGCAGAACTCAAACCTAGCAAACCACAAAGGGCACTGCACGTTTCAAACAAATTAAGCTGACTGATCCACTATATTGCTATGGCGTATGCACTCAGTTGAAAGCCAGGGGACTGTGGGTGTATTTAGGTAGATTAACAATCTGGAGAGTGGGAAAGAAGAATGCCAGTGGAAGGAGTTCACAGATCCTCAGAGCAGAATTTCTAAATTCTCTCTCAGATTTAGTATCTTCTGACCTTTTGATTACACTTCCACATATTCCACAGTCCTAACTAAACATCTCCTTCTCTATCCAAAAACTTCATCTAATTTCTCCCATTTTAATACAGAAATGACTTATTAGTAACTTGGCACAGTTGGGATTTGAATCTTCTTTCATGAAGGACCAAATCCTGGCAGCAACGCCTGACTGGTCTGTAGACTATTCAGCCTACACAAATATCAGCTGCTAGACAACACAGCGTGCTGAAATCCAGAAAGAGACAGAGATTCCTTAAATCAAGTACTACCACCACACCTGTGAAATTTGTGAGCACATCCCTCTAAGTCAATCTTCTTGAAAAGCCTGCTACTATCCCTTTCACTCAGCACACTAAGGTTTGTTCAAGGTTTTGAGAGCTCTGTTTTTAAAAATTCTTCAATTCATAAAGCGAGAACGTGTCTTTTAGAACAGGCTTACATAGTCTAAAACACATAATCATGTTAATTACAGCACAGAGACCAGGTGTTCTACAGTCAAGTAATTTGTCACATTTTAGTTCACTGTGCCACATGCTGACAAGCTGGAATATTCAAGTCATATGCGTATGAAATTCCAGAGACATGAAGAATTAGTTTATCATGCATCTTTGAGCACCTTCCTGCTCCCTTCTGACTACTCTGTCTCTCATGAGATTATTCTAAATTTTCAAGTTTGAAAACAGTCTCAGATGATCAATGTTTTTCCAAGTCAACCTGTCACGAGTTAAGCTCCCTCCCACGCAAAACGTGGAATGGTTCACACACATATATGAAAACAGACACAGTAAAACATACACGACTCAGTCCACTGCAGAAATATTTTCTCTTCCCCATAACACAGTGATTTTTTTTTTTTAATGTGATTTATATTTAAGGAGCAATGTCCCAATCACATGCAAAATGAGATTGCAATGTACCATCTTTACATATTACACTTTCTTTTTTAAGCAATACGCTAAATATGTTAACATTTAGCTAGGAGGCTAAATGGCATCACTGAAAAAAAACATTCTCTGTTCTTTTTTTCATAACTTCAGTCTTTTTCATTGTATACAGCAATTGTTGCTTTTGCTGCAAGTTTTTTTCTCTTTGTAGAGGTATACAGTTTTTAGAGAATTTCTATTTAGAATATGTCTTTGAAAATAGACAAAAGCACAGCACAAACATGAAAGTGCAAATGCATTACAAGAAACTTTCAAATTCTGTGTCTTAACATAGTTAAAACAAGTATTTAAAGCTATCATACATGGCAAAACTTTTATCATAAACTTTTCACTTTCAATACTATGTTTTCTATTGATCATACTTACAGGGCATATTCTGCTAGAGGCAATTTGAAAACATCAAATACTTCCTTATTCTTCATTAAGTAAATTGAACGCAAGTAAGATACAAAACACTGAAAGGAAAATAGAAGTATTTTACAAAAAAATAAATTATTCATTCATTTACCTACACATAAAACTAACATTATGTTGTTCTAAACATAAAATAGAATGCCAGCGGTAATTGGTCTAATACAGATTTTAGACTGAAATTCTTTCACCCAATACAAAAATCAGTCAAAAATTTATCACTACTACAGAAGTGACTAAACTTCAGGTATTCTAGTATTTCATTAAAAGTACATTAATTGGACAAATTTGCCAGTGGTATGTCATTTTATTTTCACTAGAAAGAAAATACAGCAAATAAATCAAGAGGAACTCTCGCTCTCTTTTTTCGTACAGCTTTTCTAAACGTTGATGCTCCTTACGTGAGAATTACAAGGAAATAAGTAAGACTGCTGCTATTATCCAAGGTGGCTGGACAATCTTAGCCACTGACTGACAGAAAGTGATTCAACTTAACTTAGCTGTCTTTCACTCACTGTAGCCTCAGATAATTCACAGTCTTGCATTTGCCATCACCTAATCGCACACACGTGGCCAACGAACGTAGCTGAGCTGACCAGCATAAATTCACTATACAATATTAGCTAACATATGAGTCCAAGCTTGACATTTCAATTAATCTCAGACTTTCACCAGGAAAACTTGAAGCACTGTGTAACAGGACAACTTAATCCTGTGTTATACTTCCCTCTATCCCTTCCAAGGAGATAGGAGGTCTCATTCTTCCATATTTTATAGAATTTCTCATCTTTACACCTTTATGTAGTATATTTCTATCATGAATATATTTATTAAAATGCAATGTATTTCTGTTGTCACTGGTGCATACTACTAGGTAAATCTGCTTGCAGCTTATTTCTATTCAAACTGCAGTAAGAGAAAAGGAATCCCTACAAAATCACTTTAAAAACTTCATAGCTTTCTCTTGCTGCCAAAGCAGAGAGGCTGTTACGATAAGTTATGTTCATTAGTCAGTGAGTCATTCTGTTTATTTCAATGCAGTATTTTGTGTTTTTTGTTTTGGAGCACTATTTTGAAAAAGTCACATCAGGAATCTACTACTTTTCCTATTCATTAACAGAATTCTGAGATGGCCTCCTGTTGCCTGACATTCAATACTATACATTTATTTTTTCATTCTTCTAATCTAAAAACGGATTCCTTACATCCTTCAAGCAAGGTATCAGAACAGCTTTTATCATTAGTACAAGCATTTGCTGATAAATGGTCTTAATCTGATCTTCCAAGAAATACTGCTGTAAAACAGCTGAATACACATATGATGCTATCCAGATACATAGGCTATTAAAAGTATCAAAAGTAGTACATTGCCATTCATCCAGCAGTAGCATAGGAATATTGACTCACATGTATTAGTTAATAGTTCTATACATTATTCTTCATTCAAATCTACTAAAATATATTCAGCTCACACCCAAAGGTTTGTCTTTACAATCCATGGCTATATCTCACCATCTAGCAGCAGCACCAAAAGCTGGAAGTTCCTACACTGGCATATAGCGGCAGCAAAACAAGTAAAAAAAAAAAAATCTTACAATCTCTGCTATAGAAAAACTCTTTGCATATTTATCAATTCTTATTTAAATATTAAGTTGTATATGAAGCACAGTTGCTTTTTTTTTTAAGGGGAAAAAATAACAGGATTTAGTGAGAGCAAAACAATTTTCAAACCTCTAGAAATTGAAGCCTGAACGTTTCTAACACTGTTTTTTAAACAACTACATCTTTTCATCTGTCTACTACACATAATCCAGAAAAGCAAGGGGAAAAAAGTTCAATATTTTTTCATACGTTAATTACATACTCTTGATTTACAATAAGGTTCATCAGACAAGTTTGGACTAGTGAGAATTAGACTAACGAGAAACTAATACAAAGAAACACATCAATGAAAGCAAAGTTGGGGTTTTTTTCTCCATTTAAAAAGGTTTGTCATAAAATCTACTGACAAAACATTGGGACACCTCTAGCCAGCAAAATTAAACTACCCCAAATAACAGCAACAGCGAGGATGCTACAGCACAAGTACTGGAATATGTTAATTGTCAGAAAAAACATCATTGGAAGATCTTCTATTATTTGTAATCTAATTTTTGACAGATGCCAAAACTCCTACCACTGGGCTTAAACCAATAAGCACCAACAACAATAGCAAATTAAGATAGTATGGTTATATTCAAACATACCACAATCACACCCTTGTTGTGCTATGTACCTGTCACCTGCTGGAGAAAATTTTTGCATTAATAATTTGAGGAGAGTTAAAAAGAAAAAAAAATCCTGTTCTTATTCACTGGCAGTACTGGGGGGTAGTGGGGAGAATATATGTGTGCGTATATGTATACATAATATACATATATCTATAGATATATATATATTTACCTGTAGATATATATATATATCTCAATAGAGAGAGATATCTATCTCTCTATATGCATCACAGCACCTTTTTTTATCGGGGTTCTTGAAACGCTCGTAAGAAAAAAATTATTTCCAGAGGTGAAAAGAAAGATGAGATAGTTTAAAGGAAGAAACAGCAAAGCTATACCTTTTCTTTGGGAAGCTGAAAAAGAACTAATAGTTTTGAAATAAGTAGAGCTAACAGCTATGCTTTTGAATTTGCTCAACAATTTATGTTATAGAAGTAAATTTTCATTTGCTTATTTACCCTAAAAGGTTATCATTTGGAATAGTGAAGTTTCCTATCCTGATTATCTGTTTCAATTAATTTTAGGGGTGGAAAAGTTGAACAAAACCCAGTTCTGCTGCTATCAAGAATTAAGTGTGGAGTAAAACGCTTGCTCACATCATTTTATCAACATAACTAGCATCTTTCAGAAAAAAAGGCTTAAATTTGACAGATCTCATCAATTCATTGCTGCCTAGCAAGCAGTGACAACAACAAATGACAGAGCTTCCTTTTTCTCTGCAGTGACTGATAGACTAATGGGAAAAAAAATAGTAGGTTCAATAAAGGTCTCTTTCCTGTGAATCTGAGAGCTGCAAGACTTAAAGATCGGAAGATCTACATGGGTCACTACACTCCACATGGCAGAAACTTCATTTCACCTTTCAGATAACTTACAAAGCCATTCATCTACTTTGCTTATATTTATTTTGCAAGTGCAGTCTAGAAATTAATAAACGATAGATAACTGATAATTGTTATGACTTATCGATAGGGCTCAGCCCACTGAGGTTCCAAACAATTTTACAAGCTTCATATGGATTGGATACAGGATGGTATCGCTTTATGTCCAAACAAAGAAATAGGCATCCACTTAAGTGCAGGGTCTTACAAGCTCATTCAGTAACAATATAAGGATGATACAGTCTTCAGCTGACCTAACACAGGTGGTGGAGAAGCCAATAAGGACAAGGGTGCTGCTAGACCTTGTACTAACAAACAAAGAAGGTCTAGTTGGAGATGTGAAGGTTGGGGGCAGCCTTGGCTGCAGTGACCATGAGATGGTGGAGTTCAGGATCCTACGAGGAGGAAGCAGGGCAATAAGTAAGATAGCTCTCCTGAAGTCCAGGGTTGCGAACTTTGGCCTCTTCAGGGACCTACTTAGCGGAATCTCAGAATCTCATGGGGCAGGGCCCTAGAAGGAAGGGGGGGGGGGGGGGGAGTCCAAGAAAACTGGTTAATATTCAAGCATCACCTCCTCCAGGCTCAAGATCAGTGCATCCCTCTGAGTAAGCAGTCCAGCAAAGCGGGCAGGAGACCTGCATGGAGGAGCAAGGAACTCCTGGCAAAACTCAAACATGAGCAGGAAGTCTACAGAATGTGGAAAAGGGGACAGGCCACTTGGGAGGAATACAGGGACGTTGTCAGAGTGTGCAGGGATGCGACAAGGAAGGCTAAGGCCCAGCTGGAATTAGATCTGGCAAGGGATGTCAAGGACAACAAAAAGGGCTTCTTCAAATACATCAATAGCAAAAGGAAGACGAGGGAAAATGTGGGCCCGCTGCTGAGTGGGGCGGGTGCCCTGGTGACAAAGGATATAGAGAAGGCAGAGTTATTGAACGCTGCCTTTGCTTCAGTCTTTACTGCTAAGGCCAGTCCTCAGGAATCCCAGACCTTGGAGACAAGAGAGGAAGGCTGCAGAAAGGAAGACTCTCCCTTGGTGGAGGAGGATCAGGTTAGAGATCTTTTGTCCAAACTTGACATCCACAAATCCATGGGCCCCAATGGGATGCACCCACGAGTGCTGAGGGAGCTGGTGGATGTTATTGCTAGGCCACTCTCCCTCATCTTGGAAAGGTCCTGGAGATCAGGAGAGGTGCCTGAGGACTGGAAGAAAGCCAGTGTCACGCCAGCCTTCCAAAAGGCCAAGAAGGAGGAGCCAGGAAACTACAGGCCTGTCAGCCTCACCTCCACCCCTGCAAAGGTCATGGAACAGCTCCTCCTGCAGCTCCTCACTAAGCATCTGGAGGACAAGAAGGTGATCCGCAGTAGTCAGCATGGATTCACCAAACGGAAATCATCCTTGACCAATCTGATTGAGAGCCTTCTCTGCTGGAAGGACAGGCTGCGGAGATGAGGGCAGAACAGTGGATGTTGTCTCCCTGGACTTCAGCAAGCCTTTTCACACTCTCTCCCACCACATCCTCCTAGGCAAGCTCAGGAAGCGCAGGCTGGATGAGTGGACAGGGAGGTGCATTGAGAACTGGCTGGAGGGCACAGCTCTGAGGGTTGTGGTCAGTGGCACAGAGTCCACTTGGAGGCCTGGAGCTAGCGGTGTCCCCCAGGGGGCAGTCCTGGGTCCAGTCTTGTTCAACCTTATTCATCAGTGACCTCGATGAAGGCACAGAGTGCACCCTCAGCAAGTGTGCTGAGGATACTAAACTGGGGGGAGAGGCTGACACACCAGAAGGCTGTGCTGCCCTTCAGAGGGACCTGGACAGGCTGGAGAGCTGGGCGGAGAGGAACCTCCTGAAATTCAACAAAGGCAAATGCAAGGTCCTGCACCTAGGCAGGAATAATCCCATGCACCAGGACAGGCTGGGGGTTGACCTGCTGGAAAGCAGCTCTGCAGAGAAGCACCAGGACCTGGGTGGACAACAAGTTGAGCATGAGGCAGCAATGCGCCCTGGTGGCCAAGAAGGCCAGTGGTCTGCTGGGCTGCATTAGGCAGAGTGTTGCCAGCAGGTCGAGGGAGGGGATCCTGCCCCTCTCCTCAGCCCTGGGGAGGCCTCCCCTGGACTACTGTGTCCAGTGCTGGGCTCCCCAGTACAAGAGAGACATGGCACTACTGCAGAGAGTCCAGCGGAGGGCTACAAAGATGATGAGGGGACTGGAGCCCCTCTCCTCTGAAGAAAGGCTGAGGGAGCTGGGGCTGTTCAGCCTGGAGAAGAGAAGGCTCAAGGGGGGATTCCATCAATGCATGTAAGTATCTGAAGGGAGGGTGTCAAGAGGATGGGGCCAGACTCTTCCCCGTGGTGCCCAGTGACAGGACAAGAGGCAACAGGCACCAACGGCAACACAGGAAGTTCCATCTGAACAGGAGGAGAAAATTCTTCACTGTGAGGGTGACAGAGCACTGGAACAGGTTGCCCAGAGAGGTAGTGGAGTCTCCTTCGCTGGAGATATTCAAAACTCGCCTGGACGTGATCCTGGGCAACATGCTCTAGGTGACCCTGCTTGAGCAGGGGGGTTGGACTAGGTGATCTCCAGAGGTCCCTTCCAACCTTGGCCATACTGTGATTCTGTAATTCTCTATCATGTTAGGCACTACAAATGCTTCCAACAAGAGACAAGCCCTGTTCCAAGAGCTTACAGCCAAAGTAGAAAAGCTAGATATAGCATGGTAGAGTTGTTCCGCTCCACAAGAAGGGACATGAAGTACAGGAAGACCAAATGACTTCTTCAAAAGTGCAGCAATATCATAAACTGAAACCTCATTTAATTTCAGTGCATTCACTTCAAGCTGCCTTTGAAATAATGTCATCTTTTTTGAATTTTGTTCAGTACTCTTAAGACCTGGACACAATTATGCATATAGACTGGACAACTAAAATAGGACAAATTTAGTCAGTCTGAACTTCGTCAACTATCATTTCCTGCTCTTTTGTCAATTGATATTATCCACTGCTATTCTCTGCTGTTTTGGTATCACTTTCAGGTTTCTTTTTTTTTTTTTCCTGCGCAACATGTTCTAGGTGACCCTACACGTACACGGCAGTTGGACTAGATGATCTCCAGAGGTCCCTTCCAACCTCAACCATTCTGTGATTCTGTGATATTAAACAAAAGATAATTCTCTCCTTTTGAAAAAGGCTTCCCAAACAGGATTTTCACATTTGGGCCCCAAAATGATGGGTGAAAACGCTGACATCTTATGTCATCAATGTAGTAAACTATATCCTACCTGGACTTTTGCACGTATCTATGCTGTGATTCTGCTGTCTGCTCCATTCTGGAACTCCAGAAGGAAACTTCTTATAAATGTCAAGAAACAGGCAGCTTGAAACAGGCAGGCTAGACAGCATAATGCACATGCCTTTGACAGACCCAGCATTCCTAATAAGGTTCTAAGGTCAAGATTTCAGCTGCAATATGATTACTGTTTAATTCAAACTGATATGGAAGACTACTGGGGGGCATTTACATAGTAAACACACATCCTATGAAGGGAGAGCACCTGCTACAATAATCTACTTCCCCATATTTTTCAAAAACTGGATCTGTTTACAATTTATCTGCAAGATCACACAGCACTGCTATAACATGTATGAAAAATGACAATAAAAAAGGCTTGAAATGGTAATAAAGACTGGATTTTCAAAATGAATTCAACATTCTATCTGTCACTTTGACAAATGGCTCTGTTTGATTTAATTCTATTGCTATTTTGAAACCTTTTCATTATTTTCTTTTGTTCAATTTAGAATGATCTTCCTCTCCTTTTTAAGGATCTTAAAAAATCAAAGCCGGAAACAGAAGAAAAAGGTTTATTACTGTTTTCATTCCAAGTAAGATGATGTTGGCTTCCTCCTACTTTCATCCTCCCCTAGCCAGCTGCTTTGTCACTTCTGATGTAAATCGTATAGCTGCAACTTCCTGTGGCAGTTGCAAATGATCATGTCACTAGTCTATCTGGTCTGCAAAATGCTGTGATGAGGCCTGCACTGATATTCCACATGCTACAAGTAATATTCTGTGCATCACAGCAATATTGGATACTTTAAAGTCAAAAATTGTTTTAAGAATAGTCCCCTGAACATTCCTTAGAGATTTCATTTACAAATCTCTCAGCAACTTCCGTAGGCATTTTGTCTGATTTAAGGCTCCTTTTTCAGTAACATATTGCTCTAACCCAGTAAATGTGTTTCCTGCAGACATCCAAGCTAGGCTTTGCAGGCTACCCTTACAATCAATGAGAGGAAACGTGTTCTAAAGGACTTTTCATCTATGAAATTCATCTACCTAGATGAATTTTTAAGGTATTTATTTCAGAAGGCATCCTAGAAGCATTCATTTCTCTGTTGCCTATAAATGAAAGCCTAGGAAGTCTAACTCAGATATAGATATAGTACATCCAAAGTTAAGCGAGATGAATCTCACCAGAAGAGTTTCAAACATTGTAACTTGCCTCATTCTACATCCGAGTTCAGCAGAAAAGCTGCAACTCTTAGTCTGCCCTCAAATGTCCATGATCCCCTTCTCATGGTACTCTACTCATCAGGTTCACCAGAATATCTTCAGGTATCATAAATCTTTATAGTAGCTCAGACAATAAAGAAAATTACACTAATCCAGAATTTCAGCAATCTTTTCACTGAAAGCTTCTTTTATTTCTCAGGCTTTGGCACTTCCAGATTTCTGATCCTTTGGCTTTTGATAATACTACTTATATTTGATCTATATCTATAATATGCATGCCCAGCAAGAGGACAAGAGGCAACGGGCAGAAACTGAACCACAGGAAGTTCCATCTGAACCTGAGAAAAAACTTCTTCACTGTGAGGGTGACTGAGCATTGGAACAGGTTGCCCAGAGAGGTAGTGGAGTCTCCTTCCCTGGAGATATTCAAAAGCCGTCTGGATGTGATCCTGGGCAATATGCTCTAGGTGACCCTGCTTGAACAGGGAGGTTGGACTAGATGATCTCCAGAGGTCCCTTCCAACCTAAACGATTCTGTGATTCTGTAATATAAAAGACCTGAAAGATTCTAGGATTTTTCCTCTCATCTTGTTTCCCTGCATCTCAATTTGAACTGCTAATCTTGCTGAAAGACATGCAGGGTAACTGCAGAAACAGTAGGCTCATGATATTGACCGTGCTTCAAAAATATGCCAAATTCAACACAAGATATAAGTGCAAAGAGCTCACAATCTAAAGATGATATAAGACCAGGGAAAAGTCAGCAAACACAAACAGAAGAGGCAGAGTAATGCCCAGCAAAGGTTTCATTGGCCATTTTCTAGGGCAGGATTTGGAAGCACGTTTTACAACTACCTTACTCCAGTCCAGAAATTTGCCTAGATCCGAGCTATTATACGTCTTCTACCTTTCCCAAACCTCTCAGCAAAATTCACCTGTTGTTCATGGACCTCTCCCAACATTAATCAACATAGCAAAGAAATCCCATTCATACACTTTTCCATCTTCCCAGGAAAAGCTATTCTAACCTATTCTGGTTCTCATTTAAAACCAAACAAAAATTAAAGGGTTTTATTCAATTCAATGATATAGATTTTCCACCTGAGAAAGGAAAGGCTGTCAAGTATACTCAAAAGACACAATAATAAAAATATTGATTCAATATATGGGTATGTGAGGCCTCAATGGTTTTATATTGTTAACTTTTTAGGCCCAGGAATGAAATTTGTCACTTTTCAGTAACCTTTTTTATTATTTCAAAATGGTCTATCAACTTCCTATCAAGAAGAACTACTAACTTATCAATCCTTTCAATTAAATGGATTACTGAACTGAAAAGGGTACACAGTCCTATTCTACATCGTGCTACTGAGGAAATACAATGGAAATGAGATACATTTGCAGTGAATTAAAACTTAGTGCTTTACAGAATCATGGAACAGATGAGCTTGGAAGGGTCCTCTGAAGATTAAAGCACGGTCAGCTAGAGCAGGTTGTGTAGGACCACATACTTTGAATATCTCCAAGGATGAAGACTTCACCACCTCTCTGGGCAACCTGCTCCAATATTTGATCATCCTCAAAGGAAAAAAGTTTACGTTTAAATGGAATATCCTACACTTCAGTTTGTGTCCACTGCCTCTTGTCCCCTCACTGGGCACCACGGAGAAGAGTCTAGCTTCTCTCCTTTACTACCCGCCAATCACGTATTTATAAATATTGATAAGATCCCCGTAAGCCTGCTCCTCCCCACGCTGAACAGTCCCAGCTCTCTCGGTCTCTCCTCACATGTTGGATGCTCCAGTCCCTTAATCATCTTCAAGGCCCTTCGTTAAGGGTCACTCCAGCAGGTTCATGCCTCTCTTGCACAGGGTAAGCGCAGAACTGGACACAGCACTCCAGGCGTAGCCTCACCAGCACTGAGAAGAGGCGGGGGGCGGGGGGGGGACTACCTCCTTCACCTGCTGGAAATGCTCTGCCTAATGCAGCCCAGGATACTACTGGCATTCTTGCTACAAGGGTGCACTTCTGGCCAACGCTCACCTTGGCATCCACCAACATCCCAAGATCCTCTCTGCAGGGCTGCTCACCAGCAGGTCCAACCCCCAGCCTGTGCTGGTGCATGGGATTATTCTTCCCTACGTGCAGACTTTGCATTTCCTCATGTTGAATTTCATGAGGTTTCTGTCAGGCCACTTCTCTAGCCTGTCAAGGTTCCTCCAACCTCGACTCAAACAGCTGGGAAATACTCAAAAACAAATAAATAAACAAAAAAAAGACTCAAATTCCTGTGAGGTAGTAACTACATTTGTACCCAAGATTCTAAAATGAAACAGGTTCCTGCCTATGTCTTAACTTGGGCAGTAAAGCAGCAGGTCACATGGATCTTCAGACTCTAAGGGCATGAGCCCAGGTTCAGACTCAGCTCTCACAGGCCTTACAGACATATTTACCACCAACATTAAGATACGATCATTGTTTCTACTGATGCAAGGGTTTAAAGTTTAAGAACAGAACGACTTAGCAGTTCCCAATACCATTGATAGGGTACATATCAGTAGGTCAATTATTTCAATAGCAGTTCTATTCAACCAGCACGCCCTCAGGAATTGCAGTACATTAACTTACCCGTTGAGCTCTCTCTTTTAACTCCTGATCTTGGGCTAAAAAAGCCTGCATCCTCTTTTGAATGTCTGTAAGTTTTTCAGGGTTGATTCTAATAAATAAAAAGAAGAAAACTAGCTTTAATTATTAGAATATGCACAAAGAAGCCCCTGCTAAGTTCTCAGGAGTATCTTCATTTCCTCTACACTGTTTTAATACGCATAAAACTATCACTTCTCTGAACAAGGTTAGACTGGAACCATATTCAGGATGAAGAGTACACTCCTCAAATGAATAATACAGAGGAGACAAACAAAAAGCTCAGAATTTTTATCCAGAGCAAGTTTTCGGTGAGAGAGGTGAAACTTTTTCCAAAGTAAAGTCATAATTAACATTAAAATACTTCCCGAACTCATAAAATGTTGAGAAAGAAATTAAAAAGCATAATGAATTATAGCAGCCTTCATAAGGAAATCTCTCAGCATTTTTCAGAGTTTAAAGATCCATTGCCTGGCAGCATTGAAATTAAAGTACTTCTCTGTTACGTTCAGATGAGTAAAAGTAAAGGATGTGGAGATTAAACAGATTTTGGAGTTCCTCAAGATATTGATCCAGTGAATAAGTAACAGTTGTCGTATTACAGAAAATGCCATTAAACCTAGTAAAAACTTATGAAAGTCCTTTCTCAAATTCTGTATTTTTATACTTATTCCGGTGACATTTGCATTTTTCCAGGTTTAATTGCCTGGGTCTTTTCTCACCTACTTCTGTCTCCTATCTGCTAGTGCCATCCAAACATATCATACAACCTTCCAAACATGGTAGGAAAGTACCCCTCAAGCAAAGGTCAAAACAGATGCACAACTACCAAATTTCTTAATCTAGTTCTTGCTGTTGCATGTCATGTCATCTCATAACATACAAAAAAGGATGCAGTCTTTGCTAAAAGACGACAATAAAATCAAAATCAGAGCTCTTCACCTTGCACTAAGTTAGTCTAGAAAACATGACTAATTAAAATGCTAGATGAGAAACATTACATAGTCATTTCTTGTAATGTAAGCCATTAGGATGATCTAAATTTGTTTCCAAATTTGAAAGCACCAATTAAGCAGGGGGTTTTGTTACCAAAGAATGCTTTAATTTACAAAGACATCAAGCTTTATTCCCTCACTATTTAAATTTCATAACTGTCAGATACAGGTGTTAGAAGGCTGTAGTGCAGGCAAGAGTTATTTAGCTTCAGTTTAGTCAAAGACCAAATACCGACTTCCAGTTTCGAGCAAACATATAATTTGCTCTGAATATGTAAAGATATAAAACAGGTAACAAGAGACATTAAAAATTCAGCAGGACACAGACTGACCAACAAATCTTCTTTGGAATGCATATATGACATCAAAGGTAGAAAAAGTAAACAGAGAGGAAGATTTTCTAGATTTTATTCTACCAAAGATCGAAAAAGATAACAGCAGTTAAGAAGAGTGGCAATGAAAATATTTATGATCCTAACACGAAAAATGGTAGAACAGCAAGATAAATGCAATGACTTAATTAATATTGAATAATATTAAAAGTATAAACACAAAATATACTACCTCACTGCAGAGGAAATACAGAAAGAAGAGTAAAAACTCCAGCTAGATGAAATCAATAGCTTTACAATCACTTGAAACTCAAGAAGAAATCTTAAAGTCGAACTGAAGACAAGTATAAGAAATAGCATGAATACACTAAGAAACACAGGCACAAAATGAGATACAAAGAACAAAGGACAACACAAATAACAAAGAGCATTTAAAACTAACACTGGTGGTAAGATGGCCCAGGAAATTGCTGGACTGCTGTTAAGTTATGAGGAAAGTAGTAAGAGATGACATCAAAACACTTAAATTATTCAGAGCCTTTTTTCCCTTGTCTTCACTGAAAGTAGCAGCTGCAATCAGACAGCTAGCTACAGCAGCTACACCACCGTCCAAGCTCACACCAGAATAGGAAATCACGAGGTAACAGGTACTTAGATAATCAGGTGGGCCAAAAGAAATTTGCTCCCTAGCAACTACAAAATAAGCCAGGATACTTTGAGATATAGTTGTATTTATTTTTGAGAACTCATCTGATGACGATCTGATGATTCCATGAGATAGAACAGGTAAACGCAGTATTCATTTTCAAAGGGGGGAAAAGAAGAGTTAAACAATTATAACAGTTTTCTTAATACTGAAAAAGCAATTTGTAAGTACCTAAAAAAAAAAAAAAGTGGATACGTACCAGCCAACATAGCTCACTGAGAAGCAAAGCATAACTACCCTTCATAGTAGGATAACAAGTTTTAAGAATAGGAAGAAACAGCAGATGTCATATCTTGATCTCAACAAAACATCTGGCAGTCTCACATTCATTCTCATAAATAAGCAAGGGAAACAGTCTACATGAAATCTCTAAGTGAATGCAAAACTGGTCTTAGAGCTGTACTCAAAGTCTAGTCACAACTGACTCACTGTCAAACAAAGCACACAGCAACCTCCAGTTCTCACCTGTGCCCACTGCTACTCATTATTTTCTACAATGGCTTGAATATTGTAAGAATGTGATTAAATATTTACAGGAGACCATATGTCAGTGGGGCTCCAAGCATAATGGAAAACAAATTTAGACAAGATACAACAACATTTGTTGCCTACGCATAGATTTAGCTTAATTTTGTTGAAATCTGCAATAAAAGGCTTTGAAAAAGATACAAAATATTTACAGTTAAAAGCAAGGCAAGACACTGATGTAACTCTAATACTATGTTAACAGATAGGGTTTGGTGCCTTGAGTGCAATCTGAGGTTACGCATCTATTAATGAATGGATACATTTGCAAACTGGAATATTCAAAAAAGTCATAATACTGGATTCTTCTCGCTTCAGTATTATATCATGACACCCATCCTCTATCTTCTTTGTCGCATGCTGGGATTCCAAAAAAATGGGAAACTTGGTCATCGTTAAAATGGATTGTTTTAATAGGGAGTTTGCATGTTTCTTTCCGAATGAATAGAGCTCCCTGCACTAATTTTGTGCATGTGACTACTCGAAGAGACAAACTTAATAAATCTAAAAACTTAAATCATTATCATAATTTATAAACTTGCTTAAACAGTTAAGAGTAAGCAAGCTAAAGCAAACTACAGAAAAAAAAAGAGGCGGATTTGATGATACAGTCTGTCCTTCTAGCTAGGTTGTTTCTTTCTTTTCTTGCTCTGTGTATACACATTTTGCATTTACAGAACGGCACTGTTCCGCCTAGCAGTTGCATAAATGGCCACATCTGATTGTGCCACGATGTAAACATGAACTCTGCTTGCTTGGTCTTACGAACCGATCAGGTGTATCTGCTCTGCAAGTTTGCTGGTCGATACACGCTCTGTGTATTCCCGTTTTCAATATCAGAATGCAAGCACTGCTTTAACCAGACACACTCCCCCATCCTCTCCAAAGTGGAATTAAAAAGAAAAAGGGAAAAAAGGCATCAACAAAGAACAACACCCTGCCAAAATCGTACCCTAACACAGTGTGCTTTCCCTTTATCAGTCACTGGCTTAAAAATACTTTGCCTTACATGCAGCTGTTCAAACATGATCAGCACAGCAAAGCACACAAAAGGCTTCAGCAGTTTCTAACCCATGGGAACATGCCTGCACTTTTCTTTTTTAAACATAACTTCCGAAAAGAAATAGGTATTGCATTAATAATACACGCCATTACACTTTCAAGCACATAAAATACATAGTTAGCTGCAGCACATGGAAGTTGCACGTTTTAAATTTTTATTCATATTTCAAAGGCCTTTAAAGAGTGAATCTCCTGGTACCACTTCATTTTTAGAGAACATCAGAAAAAGATAAATTGCATAATGCACTATATTACAGAGCGTAGCTTGCTATTGAATAACAATTTCATAGGAAAAACAGCACATAGAGTCCTCTCTGCTTTCACAAGAGGTAAGCTCTTCATAGGCTTCCTTAGAGGAGGGATAAAACTTGCAGAGGACGTACGATTCAGAAATTCCAGCACATCATGGAGATGCACTGGGAGTAAGACAGGTATCCTAGCAAATTCCAGCTTTAGCTCTTTTTCTCCTGTAATTATAGCAGCAAGTAATGTTTAAGAATGCTTGTAAGCATTCTTAAGAAATCAGGCAAGAATCCTCATTTCACGCGTATACAATATAGCTAGAGGAAAGAGCAGTTCAAACAATTTATGATGTCAGCAGGAAAATTTGTTCTAATGTTCTGAACTTGCAAGATTGCATAGAACGAGCTAGAAGTGATTTTAACTCTTCTTTCCATCTTATTAATATTTTTTAACCTTACACACTACCAAAGACACCTGGGTTTTGGAAAGATAATTCAACCAACACTGAATCCTCAGAGAGCACACCCACATGAAGACGCTTCTAAGGTGACCAACGCGAAGACCTTATTGCTATTTGTTTAAGCACGCACTGCATGCAATTTTTAAGTTTAAAAAAAAAAAAACCACCACCACCACCACTCATTTTTGTTAATAACATCCAAAAGGTAAATTTTGACTCAAAAATATATGTATATATTTGTATCACATATACTGTTTTGATATAGCAGCAGTAGAATTTTTCCTATATTTCAGCCAGCTTCCAAGGAGCAGCCCCTTCTTGCCTCAACCGCTCAGCGCTTTCTGTCTGGTCCTGGCTACCTACAGTTACAGGAGACAATCTGGCAGGCTGGAGGGCTAGGAAGCGCTGGGCCACAGAGCAGCACCGCACCTCCTTCCTTTGCTAAACTTTTCTAGAGGCACAAACATTTGTTAGGACATGCCCTTGGGAAGCAGCTCATTTATCTTATACTCAACAAAATTAGATGTGAGGAACCAGTCTCAACGTACCACCGAAAACAATTTGAGTCTACAGTTTGCATCTAAAACTTTTGAAATTATAGACTGCTTATAAATATGCATGTAGTATTTAAAGTTTCAAAGTAGTTTTCTGTCATCTTTGAGTGCTCTAAAGTATGCTATTTATTATTTCATATTGTACATTTTCTCTTGCTCTGTTCGAACAACGGAGAAAAACATGATGTATTGTTAAAAGTATTAATTATAAATTTGCAGCTTGTGCTGATTAGAAAAGAATGGTATATTAACAGGCTCTATGGAGAACTTAGATCAAACTCTAGCATCTCCAGCTTTTGAAAATGTATTGTAAAAGTTCTTTTCCTCTCCCTTCCCATTATGTAATTATTTTAAAAGCCTTATCGAAAAGAAATAAAGAGATTTCAACAGCTGTTTGTATGTCAGAAGATACAAAACGAGGAAAGGAACATAAAACCTTGATCCCCATGCAGGACACTGCTTAACAAGAGCAGCAAAACACTTCAATATAGTGATGTTTTAGAATTAAAAAGCTTTCAGAGTGAATTTCAGAAATCTGAAAAGTTAAAGTCTGTTTTCAATGAGCAATGCCAACTGTTCATTCTAACTTTCTACACAAATCAATTATATCAATTACTGAGAATCCATAATTAGATGAATATACACACACAACACAAGAAAACTTCAAAACTTGGAAAATATTTCATGGGCTGATGGAACTTCTTCAACAATTTAATGACTGATAAAACACACCAGGATTGTTTTAAATTGGGAACTGGCTAGAAGAAAAGCAACTAAGAAAGTCTGTAATTAAGAACTTTTAAGATGAAGCTAGTTTGAAATCTGCAAGTAATAAAAACTTCCAAAAGCTTAGTTAGTCTCTTGGAAGTATGATGCAATATCCGTTTAACATTAATCACACCAGAGAGGCAATTCTATGTAAAAGCGTTCCCCTTATTACCAATAAGGTTCCTTTCACAGACCGAAAAGCGGTCTCAGAGGTAGGCAGTAAAAAATATTATCAAAGTTCTGTTTATTCTGGTTCTAGTTAAGAAAATTACTTATTTGTTATATATATACACACTCCAAGGGCTTTGAATTTAATTGGTATATGAATGGATTTTTGAGGGGGTTTTAGAAAGAGTGAAAGGAGCCTTCAGTTGGTGTAACATCTGCTAACAAGACTGTGCTAGAGATGCAGCCATGGGTGTGCCTCCAGAGACATATATCTAACTTGGGTAATAAACAAGAGATATTTGGGGAAAAATTAAATATTCGTTTTATTAAATTTTTTTTTTTTGGTGCAAGAATACCGATTTGGAGTCACATAGATACACACAGGAACACAAGGCCTTTTAACGACGTTCTAGGATAAGCTGCTCACACAATTAACCATATTGTTCAGGAATTTAAAAGCTTAGCTGCCAAAGTAAGGTATAGTATTTCTCAAACGCATTACATCAGACATTTGTTTAGTGAAACTTAAAATGAGATAAATGACTCGATTAACTATCATTTTAAGAAGGAAAAACAATGTTTGGAAAAAAAGACCATTTTCTTAGACTGTGGTGCATGTACAACAGATCCTTTTAAGGCACAGTGATACTTAAAAGCAAAAAAAAATTTCAGATTTAAAGAATATGGCTCATTTACTGATCTCGACCACATTCTTTTTTGTGGTAAATGTTTACAGTAATGTCAAAAGAAACCATTTGGTATAATTAGACTCTCCGGTAGTTGTTTAAATCCATTCTAGTCTTTATTTTTGCTAGAATAGCAAAAATAATCTTATGTTTGAACCTTATGCATATTAAACATAGAACGGACACCAGTGTTGCGCAGATAAAGGTCTTTTTACATCATCAGCTGCTGTGTACTGAGTTTGTTACAAATTCCTAAGCACAGCTTGCAAATGCTCCCAAAATGACACAACCTTTGTAGCAAAAATAAAAGAAAAAACACACACACAGACTTAAAAACCACTCTTAAATCTGGAAAGTGCTATATGCAAGTTTCCACTCCATGCAGAGACGAGAATTTGTGCCCAGATGTGGCATGTTTGGAATACAGCATCCTACTGTGGTAAGGAAAATGGCAACCATCACGGAAACCAGTCAGGAAAGTCCGGCTCATCGTCACATGCCTAGTGAAGCTCAATATTGGAATATTTGCAAAAGAATAAGATTCAGTAGAAATAGTCACTATTTTGTGGTTATAAATATTTAAAAGTTCTACCACAATCAGGCTAGGTACCTAGCTATCATTCCAAATTTCTACCTTCCCCAACACCACTTTTGATCACAGAATTGATCATATAAATTTTTTTTTCCCTGAAAACAAAATAAAAGGGAAGCTTGCTATAAGTCACCACCATATCAAATTATAGTTGACCAGCCTTCCCTGACTTTCATTAACGCATCCTATGATTGAACTTGCAATTGAAAAAGCTGATGCCATGAAACACTCATATTTGGTAGATATTAATAATGGCAAGTCCCAAAGTATAATGTTCACTTGCACTTCTTATGAGGAAAAAAAGTTTTGAAATAAACATGTGTGCAACGGAATTTAAAAAAATAGTTTAAGAAATTTCCATTTCTTGCCATCACGCATCACACTAGAATGCAAAGAAAAGGGCATAGTTAATTTTGAGCTGACATGAAGGTTTAAATGATGAGGTAATGATAACTGCTTAAAGTTTCACCCTATTTTGTTTTGTTATCAAAAACAATTATTTCACAGTCACTCTCTGCATACAGTTAATTATCTTCATGCTTAGAAATTCAAATCTTCCCCTTCAAATCATAGCTCTTCAAAATAAAACAGTCCTAGTCCTCCTCATATCTACATGCACGGAAACTATTTTTGACTTTGTCAGTCCAGCATTTTTCTAGCTCTAATCTATGATTTTTGGCATGGGGTAACCTGAACTCTATCAGTATTCAAAATTAATCAGATCACAGCATATTTTCTGGCTTGCTTTCAATTCCTCTCCCATATTTCCTTCACTTTGTTTGCCCTTTTGATTTAGCATTGGGCTGACAGCCTCAGAGAACAAAGGACCCTTCCAAACTATAATAGCTAACTAAGAAATCACCACTGATTTCTTCTTCTTTTTTTTTTTATTATTTGTACACTTAGGGTTTTTGTCTTTCTTATATATGCGCACTACTCCGCATTTACCAGATATTGGAAACGTAGATGCTTTTTTATTGTTACATGGTATTGTTATCTCCTTTTCTAACTCTTTTAAAGTCAGTTTCCATTTGTGCAATTAGTATAAATCCCTACAGGACTCCACTGATATACCCTCTCCATTATAAAAAAAATGGATCATTTAGTCCCATCTTTTATTTCCTACCCTTCAACTAACTGATTCAGAAAGACTATAACACATTGGAAAAATAGTCTGGAACAATGAAAAGGCAGGGAACAGAAATAAGACTGATAAGAAGTCTAAAAATCATATAAGGAAAGATTAAAGAAATAATATTTTAATCTGCAGAAGAAAAGGTAAAAGGTAGTACGATAATGTTCAATTAGGTAGAAAGTAGTTGCACAGAGCAAGGGAATAAGTCATTTTCCATATATTTTTGGCACAGAACAAAAGAAATATTTCACTTAAATTGCTACAAGGGAGATGCCCATTAGACATTTGAAGAAAAGCCTTAATGGCAGGAACGGTTGAGTATAGACGAGATCACCTTGGGAAATTGTGGCGATATTCAACAGCAAGTTAAACAAGTGTCTGTCAGGAATGATTTGTGCAGCCAATCCTGCCTTTGGGAAGCAGGATGGAACAGGTAACCTCCCAAGGTCTTTTGAACAATATCGTCAAAAACAAGTGATCTCCATTTTTTGTCTGACTACAGGCAATTAATGTGGCTTTTCAGCACCTGACTAGATCACAATTGTAGTAGACCTATCATATAATATTCCTACGGAAAGGAGGCCAAATTACAGACAAGCCATTGGTCACTTACTTGATTTCATTGACAGGTACTTTCCTCTGTGCCAGTTGTTCCACCATGCCTTTTTCTTCTGAAGGAAGCAATACTAACAAAGCTTCACCACCTTCTTTGTATCTGATCAGACACAACAAAAAAACAAAACAAAAGAGGCTCTAAGTAAACATACAAAAATACACATTTTTGTCACAGTTCTCAATAACCAGTGAGAAATTGAGTGCTTATAAGAAAACAAATATAATTAGCAGACAACAATCCTCACTTAACAAAGGGAAAAGGAGGCAAATCATTTAAGTGATCTGTCAACACCACCGCTTGAGCTAGTATCAAAACTATATACAGAACCTTAACTATCTGGAGCTAAGACAGGGATTCAGATCAGCTGCTCTTATTCTTCTCTGCATTAAAAACATTTCTGTGGTAATCCAAGGGCACTTAATCAAAACTTACAATACCAGCAGATCTAGTTAACTGTATTCACTCTTCATCAAAAGGCAACTCTTCTTAACACTTGGCTACCACTGGTTCTCATTTGCACATCCTCCAACTGAAAGGAGGTAAAGGCTAGGAAAGGATTAAATGCCTTCATCCCAAATAATTTCTACTTGTATCTCAAAAAAAGCCTAGTGGTCTAACCAGTCACAAAGGCATCACTGAAAGAAAAAACCATAAAAACAGCAGTTCTTCCATCTAGGTGCAAAAGAAAAAATACAAACAGATCAATTCCATGAATGCCATACCTGGCATTCTCTCATTAATGTTTTTAACAGATGCATCAAACGTAACTGAGTTGACAGTTACTCAGATTTAGGGTTGGTAAAAAAATAAGAATTCTTCTATTTTGTTCTTAAACCATCTTATTGAAGTAACCTCCTTCTTGAGGTAACAAAGTGTCACTTCCTACTTTTGGTGAACTTAGTAAATTGAAGAAGCTCACGGAGAACAAATTACTCAATAGTGTTGGTAAACAAACAGTAAATCCTACTATAGAAGTAGTACAGTGATGGATTAGCTGATCTGCATTAGATCTAAGTCCACATTTATTGCAACAGGTATATTCATTCTTCTTTATATGCTTAAGAGCTAATAAGAAGTTAACAGCTTACTAGGAAGATACTGCATAGAGTCCTCACGTATAAAAAACAACAAGTCATTTAATTTCAGAAACGTGCCAAAATGGAGCAGAACCCAACACAGCTGAGGAGAGTAACTTGTGGGACAAAGCAAAATAAGACAGAAAACAGTCATCCTGCAGAGCAACAATAAACTAACAAAGTTACTCTCAGGATCCCTGGGAGGAGCAGACTGTAATACATGAACTGCTATGACTATGAATAGTGCATTTATTTGAAACAAATTACTCATTATATTATTTTTTCAAGTGCTATTTTATATCAAATCATTTGCTACCTTAACATGCCTTTGGTTTTGTTCCTACTCCGGTCATGCTTTCCTTTTTCTTCTATGCCGGCAAAACTTTTCATCTATTTTAAACATATCTGAGTATCCTTTTTGTTTTCTGTAAGGTAATTACTGTTCACTCTATCTTTATTCTACTCTTAATCTGTTTATCTGTTTCTGTATCAACACCTCTCCCTCTTCTGTCCATCACTAATCCATTCTTTTCTTGCCATTCTGCAAGTCTTTGGTTTCTCTTACTCCATCACATCTTTCTGGCTGGATCTGTGCTCCAATTGCATTAACTCTTCTCCATCAAGAGAAACATCAAGGAAAGGAGAGCTTTATAAAAGGTATGAAGTTTCAGCGGGAAGATAGGAAATGTTATTACTTTGTCTTTGGGTTAGAAACCACATAGAGAATAAGATTGGTCCAAGTTAGGTCACATATATAGGGTTCTTTCCAATAAAAACTCAGCAGTGATAGAAGAAAACACCAGTGCCTCTTTGTGGATGGAGAAGGGGATAGAAATGCTATTTAAGGAAGTGTTGGAGCCAGGGCTCCTTGACTTAAGATAGCTTTAAGTGCAAGGCCAGACAGTATGGAAGGATATCCTCAGGCACGCTAGATGAGAATTGTATCACTAACTGATAAAAAAAACCATTTGAGATGGAATGTAGGGAGACCACATTTCTCCAAGTAAAAACAGCTATCACTTGGCAAAAACTGTACTGCAAAACTGTTTGAAAACTACAAGCACTATCTGGCACAGTGTAGTAAGCAATGCAAGTAGCCACAAAATCTGCAGTAAAAACAGTCTGACAGTTTTCATTACAGCTCTCTGCTTTCATTTGATGAATTTGCCAAACACAATAAAATGTTCCTGGGTATACTGGTTTGCAGATTGTTTTCTAAAGATAATTCCAGGAAAAAAAAAAAATCCCTTTTTTTAATCCTTATAAATGTTTTTCATCCTGAAATTTTAACACTGACATTCTAGAATCTCACAGGGAAATCAAATTGACACAAGAGAAGAGCCTCTGTCACACACCAACATCATGAAAATTTAGAGTGTTTGGTAAGAGTGAGAAGAAACAAATGCTAAGACATTTGGACTCTGCCCAAAAGTGTTATTTAGGTCTAGGAGTTTGAGGTACTGTACAAAAACTAATGTGTAATATATTAACTTGAGTTTAATCCCTTTAATTAGTAGGTCTAAAACACTATCGATGTAGAAATATCACCCTGCAGGATCATTCTGAAAAAGTTCTAAAGCAACCCATACGTGTGGGGTGAGGCAATTTATTATCTTCAGTAACACGGTAAGGGACCACAAGTCAGTGCTGACAAAACAGTCACTGACTGTTTGGGTCCCTTACACAGTAATTAAGGTTGGACTATCTATTTCATATAGACCAAGTCCACACTTCAAAACAGCTCTATATATTTTAACCACAGCCAAATTCAAAATGGTATTTCAATAAAAGTAGGTGCATGTCACACACTGCACTGTTTGAAGAGGCAATGGAATCCTGGAAAACAATTGAACCAAGGAGGACTTTGAATTTTATGGCAAAAAACTGATGGGCACAGCTCCAGGGCAGATAATTATTCATCAAATGAACTTGAACTCCCAATGAACTGTTGGAAATACGGAAGAAAATATTCTCTTATCTACCCAAAGCTTGTATCAGACAGGGGAACAGAGATGGTATTGCTGCGAGTAACAGTGTCTTCAGTTCTTTCTATCGAATAACATATACAGTTTTGTTCTTTTCTTCAAAATAGATGCTATAGGAGGAAATAATTCAGAAAAGGTCTATGAGAATAATCTGCTATCTGGAAAAAATGTTTGTTTAGTTTCTCAGTAAGAATCTTCCCCATTTATCAAGATTAAAAAAAAGATCTCAATCACATCCCATAAACATCTACAAAGGATGATCTTTGTAGGTTCGTTAAATGTAGTCAAAGTTAGGAAGTGGCTCACACAGGTTTGTTGCTTCCAGCATTTAGTATCTTTGAGCGCTTGACTTAGCATTCCTAAACCACTGCTTTAACGTATTTCTTGTGTTCTCTGTGAAACATATTATAAAAGATACACATTTGTGCTATACAAATCATGGAAAAAAATACCCATCGAGGGCTGACGGAACGCTGCAGTGATGTACAATGACAATTCCCACAGCATATTAGACTATGATTTTTCCTCAGTATCCACTAGGCCACTCAAAACACCATACAGATCAGATGAACCTTTCATTTGACTAGTGAAAGGTACTCTTGTGCTATTAGTGCTAAATACATTTTGTGCCGAGTCAGACATCTTTTCATCAGTTCGCGACGTGTAATTCTGAAGGCACGTTCCATAGATGATTCAAAAAAGAAAGCATTAAACCTGGTATGTATGGAGAGTAGCTATTTCAAAGCTTACATTCAATCTTACAAAGCTTTTATGCAGAGAGAAGAGTACAATGGCTAAAGGAAAACAATCACAATAAAATAAAGAACAGAGAGAGATATACAAACCTTTCTCATCTTTTGGCAACTACTAAGGAAAAAAAGCAACATTAAAAATATTCCTTAGAGTTGATGCATTCAGAAATTCAAAGAGACAGAAAGACATTTGATAACTATCAAAGCAGTTCAAGCATTCTCCTTAGATATTCTGAAATCATTCACTCATTTAAATGTCAATATTTTAAATGCACTTAAATTAAACTGAATAGAAAAGGAAGAAGAACAGTAAGTTGCCTTGGTGGTTTGACTGAAACAACAAATGTGATTTAATTAAGTGTGAAAACCACTGGTTTAATATTAATGCTGTTCTTCAGAGCTAAAAACAAAAATGAAATCATTACTGATCTGAGTAAGCTGAAAAACAAGTTATCTTAAGCACCATCTGGAAAGGTTTGTATCTACTTAGCCTCTCCCATGGGTATTTAGTTACAGAGAGGAAAATGTAAGCCTATAAAACAGGAGTTTTACTTGGGCAAAGTTTTATCATACTTCTCAAAATGAAATGAATAATCTAGTAACAAATGTGCTAATAAGAAAGCTATGGTCTTAAAAAGACAACCTGCAAAAAAAAGGGGTGTTTCTTGCCATGGAAAGCCTCCTAATTTCCCAAAGAAGTGTTTTCCCTCTGCCTTTCATAGTAAAAACTGCTATTATTTGCAAACTCACAACACAAGCCTCTGAAAAGTGTCATAAAAAGAAAAGAACACTTAACTGTTTGCTCAAAATTTCATTTCTATTACAATGCCTAAAATATAGGAGAAAAAAAAAAAATCCTTCCATCTCCTAAAGGAAAAAAGTTCTCTGCTAAAGGCAAAAAAAAAGGACATTCCTGTAATTTTTTTTTTCTCCAAGAGACACAAATAAAACCTTTACACCTTTAAATATTATAAAACAGCAAAGAGTCAACCACAGCTACAAAATTTCTTCTGTGGAAGGACTATGTCTTTCTGCAGAAGAGAAGAAGCCAGAAGTTCTCCTCGTTCTTGCTGACTGCAGCCTTCAAATTGTCAACAAAAGGGAACATTTATGTTAAAAGCACATGTATTCATATACTTCTAGTTCATACCTGTCCCATTTATTTATTCAAGACACAGGCTTCAGCGTTTACCAAAAAGGCAAGTAATTTTTCTGCAATCCACTTTTGACTCACAAGAAAGGAAGCAGTGACAAAACATCATTAGCACTACAAAACAAAGGGTAGGATGACATATTTACACTGATTGCAGATGAGAAAGATGACCTACAAAAAAAGGGCAATCACCAAAGGCTGGATAAGAAAGAAACGGGATAAATTAAGACAACCTGGTACTGACTAATTAAAAGTAGACAAAAATGGCGAAGAACATCAACAGCACTATTTCCCTAGCAAAGAAATATGCAGAGCTGCAGGATAATTTCATTTCCTTTGAAATCAATTAAAAAAAAAAAAAAGCCACTAAATTGAGAGGATACTGTATTCACCATGACAGACTCAATCCTAATCTGCTAAAAATCGCCCCAAGCTGCCAGCTGGTACGAAGCAGGAAGTAACGGAGAGCATGGCAACCCACGCTGAGGCCAGGATGAGAAAAAATTCTTTTCACATAGGCCAAACACAGTAAGTTTTAGTTCATGCTAACCCAACCTTGCTCACTACCAGCCAAAGCCTATGCATACCCTTAACCAATACTATTAAAGCAAACTGACACCGCCATTATCATCAAGGCAACAAACTAAAATATAATCTGGTTATTAATCAGTTCCGCCATATCGTGCGGCCAGAGCTGAGCCTGTTGTAACTATAGCCAGAGCCATTTTATGTCCCCACCATGACCACTGCAACATACACTTCAGTGAAAAGTATCACCTTAATTGTCAGTCATATATGAGTCGTGGTGATACCAGAATAAAATACGAGCGGAAACTGTCTGATTGATGGTCATCAGGCAACAGTGTTCTGCAGGAAGGTAGACATTTGGTAGGAAAAAAAACGATGGGAAAGTAAGGGGCAGAGAACTGTAAGGACGGTCTGTGTGTACATGCGGGCCGTAAAGGAAGTACTATACGGATTCCATCTTGAACAGATGTATTGGAACTTGTTTCCCTAACGTTTACATTTCAGAAGATACAAACTGATGCCAAATTTCAAGAGAGTTAAAAGTAGTATTTGTTTTCTTTGGCAAGGACAAAATCATCTATTTTTAAAACTGGCAAAGGAGAAAGACGCATATAAGATATCTGTAAAATTTGGGGGTAGGAAGGTCACAGATATAGAGATACTCGCCTGACAGTTTCCTGTGTTTGCATATTTCCCATTTCCAGAAAACTCAATATAATGCAGGTGACTGCTTTTGAAGATATTCACCACACACAAAGTTATGCAAGGAACCCAAGTACAGAATTTCTATACTTTTGAAGGTCACAAATCAACGTCCATAACCAAAAATACAGGTATTTTTTCCCATCTGTTGCTTAAATATGACTTTGCCAAGCAGACCTTTGCCACTGAAGATCTAATTTAAGCATAACTGGGCCACCATGCACAGCATCAACATACGCTATCAGCTTACTTGTCAAAAGACTTAGGAAGAAGTAAGGTACCACTGAAAAGCTCTTGAGTTTAAAGACATCCCTAAAACCTTGCATTCCAAACCAACAAGCCATCTTAGGGAACATCAGTATTCCAGAAACTCAAGAAAGCAGATTCCTTCAGGGAAAGGAAGTCAGACATCAAGGACACCAAATCAAATTTGAAAAGGCTCTTTCTCCCTCAGATGAAATTCACTACAGAGAGCCAAGGGCAGTAGGCAAAACGCTGCTTTCCGGGTCCCTGTCTGCAGTCCAAGCTCCAGTTCTACAGAATTTCGGAAAGCTGAAAAAACTGAAGAATCTGAGATCGTTCCTTTTCTAATATATTTTTTTCTGTCATTTGCTAGAAGAAGTCTCAGTCTTATTACTTTATTTCAGGGACAAAGGCATAGCTATGGATCCACAACTACATAAAATGCTCATAAAATTAATAAAGAGAAAAGACCAGGAAGAATTTTAATGGTTGAAATTCTGCTGCATACTGTCTTATAAGGACCTGAGTTAAGCCTGCCTCATACCATTAAAAAAATTTGTGGTAATCATCCATATCTAATAAACGTAATGATTACATTTGAAGTCTATTCAATAACATTTCTGTTGTATTTCTACGACACCTCGGGGAGAAAGTCAGTGTGCATGGACTCAAATCGAAGAAACGTTGTGATCGGTTCCGAGATTATGGTTCAGTCCTTCAATAATTTGATTTTGAATATTAAGTTCCTTAACAAAATTGAAATTTTAATTTCACTGACTTTGGAAAAATTCTGAGATTTACAACTAGACATTACTTTATTAGAATTTATATAGGACTGGATTTCCTAGCATTAATTTGATGATTGAACTCCAGTCCTACATAGCTACTAACTCAAGATCTGAGTTTCGATCTCACTTATTAAATAACTTAGCTCTGAAGATATGCTTTGTTCAAACTCGGACAAAAATCAAAGACGATAATAGGAAACATCATGAAAATAGCGTGAGGCCAGCACTTTTGAAGATTTGGGAATGGCGACCAGAACGTCCATCTAGCTATTGTTAGGAAGTCAAGATTTCTGAAAGGCCTGAGAAACAAAAAAAAAAAAAAACCAACACTCATATCTAGCAAATCAAAAATTGCATTTCCAAAAAAGACTATATGCAGATTAATAAAATTAATGCACCACGGGTGGCCATTCCTTGTGTTTCCCACTCAAATTTCTATTAGATGCAGAGCTTAAAGAAAATGGAAAGTAAGAGCAACCCAGAACAACGTAAATTAAAAAAAGATGAGATGAAATTTTGAGTGTATGTCAGGCCACTGAGATATAATAAACACAAAAGCATTAAGGTTACTAAACCTTCAAATTGAACACTATTTGACCACTTCAAATAGTTAGCATCAAAACTAAGGCCATTAAATTTGCCCCCTTTTGCATGTGCATTATGATACCAATCTAAATACATGTTTTCATACTTCTTCCACAGGACCTTTAATTCATCATACAGGATGGCCCAACGATGAGTGCAAAATCACTGAATAGTTAGTTCCATAGGGAAGCCTAAGTATTCAGCATATAAAGCCATCGTTTATTCACTGCACAGACCCTTCTCAGAACACAAGTATTCTGAATAATTGACTCTACAACAACAATGTTCTTTAAGCCTTTGCATACAGTTTTAGTTTTCATTAAGAATCTAGAATGAAACAATTCCGTCATATGGAATAACTGACAAACAATTCAAAAATAGCACAGATCTTTGCTTCTACAGCTATCTACCTATCCCTGTAAAGGTGGAAAGAGCATGAGGGCGCCACTTTTCCACTGAAATTCTCTATATATTTATTGATATACGTAAGACTGCAATTGAGATGTGAGGAGGAGGAGGAAAAAACAGGCATAGTAACTCTTCACCTGTTATAAGAAGTATTTGAAAATAGAGAATCACCAGCTGTGTATGCAAATATAGATCTAATTTTTAAAAGGTAGGTTATAAACAGTGACTTCCCAATCTACATTTTGAATAAGTTAGTTACAAACCTCAACAATCACACTTAATAACAACTGCTAATAATTCTAGCATGTTACTTTTTCTTTTTTTAATGATTTTCAATTCCTTGATAAAACACCTAAAGCAGTGAAGCAAAATTTCAATTTGATGCACACGTTTGTCTGTGCTGCACTTTTTATGTAAAGGAATAATATTAAACAGCTATGAAAATATAACCCAAAAAAGTCAAAATGGGCACTTTTATTATGAGAAGTCTTATTTCAATCCAATACTCATATGAAGAAGTCTGTTCACCCACAGGCTACCCTTCAACAGAGAGAAAATAATATCTATACTTATCCCTAAGGCCTTCCACAGAAATACAGTAAGTCATAGTTTTGTTTTAAAATTCAACTATTACATCTGATTATATAAGCTATCATTTTTACATATACTTCTTAAAGTAATAACTTTAGCTCCCTCATATTGGGCTCAACTTAGACAAAATTTTGTTTCCAATTATACTACCTTCCGGGCCTTCTGTCACAAAAGGGATTGGTGACATATAAGTTTCAACAAAAAAAAAAATTGTTTTTCCTAGCCCATGAGCAAGAAGAGTTTTATCTACTGTTTATTATACTTTTCACACTGTTGGATTTCTTCCCTACTGTGGGAATCTGATATTCCTTTTTTTTTTTTTTTTTAAAGTGACAAATGAACACAGAAAAATGCATGAATATCAGTATTTCTATCCTATCTACATAATCAATGGTCTCTTTAACATCTTTTTCTTCAAAACAACGATCTTTAACAAGTGGTCTGCACTGCTAACTGGAAACTGGGCTGTACCATCAAAGGTAAATCCTACCAAAGCAGCCCAGCAAAAACTACACTAGAGCAGAAAGCTTACTTCCAAACACAGCTGAACAAACGCTGTAGACAGCCTATGCCCACAGATGAAGGTTTTTAAACTGCTGGGAAGAGCTCTCTCTATCATGGCCTGTGAATAACCTGACACTTCACAGAGCATTTAAAACTAAAAACTAAGTTAAAGCAGTTCTCACTTTGTTTTTACATTATCCTAGTTCCAGTACTTCATTCATTCCTATTTCTCTTTTGTTTAGGCATTAGTTCAGTCTAAAGTCTACAGACCTTCGTTCAGTCAGACCTTAAAAAACTCATCAGTAAATGTTACTATCAAGTTAGAGACCACTTAGAGGGTTTGTAGGGATTTGTTTTGATCCCTTCATATCCTCTTCCTTCCGTCTATACAATAGGGCCCATTTATATCTATAGCCAAATTATGAGAACCATGTAACTAGGTTTTAGGTATGCCACAATATCATAACCCCCTTCATTCAGTCATACTAGCTCATCTTGTTTGCTGAGCAGACTTAGTCAGGAGAAATAATGGACAAGAAAAGACAGCGGCTCACAAACCTTATCATGCTAGTTTCAAAACAAATTGAATTAAAAGGCCTTGGGAGGTTGCTGAGTCCTCCAGCTAGTTTGCAAGCAATCCATTTCCCACAGCAGCTGTGTCCACTCTACTGCGTTGAAATACATGTGCTTCTCTTTTTTATTATAGCTTCCAGGATAGTTTCACATCAGTACGTAATAACCACCGCCACTTAATATTTTAGCATATTAGAACATTCATATCGTATTATTAGAAAAAAATTCTAACGGATAATATAGTTCCAGTTAACGCAACTGTAGCCCCAGAGGATACTGTCAAGAACGTAGGTAGGTTACAGTATTTAGAGATTTTTAATAATATACATTGCAAGTTAAATATGTAGTGTCAACAATTTCTTGTGACCTCCACTGGCAGCTATTTTTACTTTACTTAAGATAATGACTTGACTGCAATATAATATAAGAGATGGTTTAAATACTACAATTGTTTTTTAAAGAAACATCAGTAAAAGTGCTTCAGCAAGTCTTTAATATTAAAAAAAAAAAACAAACAAACAAGAAGCTGCCATCTTGATTACGCAGTTCATTGACAACCCAAGACACACATCTCTGAGACACGTTTCCCAATGTGAAATCAAGCTACCACCACTGAAAAACTGTTTCGTTAAGTCACTCACGTTTTTAAATGCTTTAGTCCCGCGTGGACAGATTATTCTAAAGGCTTATTAGTCTCACTTTCATACCTATAATGTGCAGTTAAGGGGAGCCCCAAAGAGCATGTTTCAAAGCAGTTTACTTCATGACAGAGTAATATCAGATGACCCCTTTCACCTTTCCAAAACTTGTGCGTACATTCTTCAGTACTCACAACACATTAAAAAGACTACAGATCTTCTAAGTCTTTATTCACGCTTTTCGGCTGTGATGATCATATCAGCCAGTATAAAGACATTATCAGCCAGTGTAAAGGCATTACAGTATCCTGGTTTTAGAATACTGATTCTTTTATTCCATTTATTTTCAGAATATAATTTACCTAAAGGATAGAGCTTATGTACAGTTAGACTGAATGTGCATGCTTATATGCATACATATACTACATTTAACAAAAAAAATTACAGTGGCTTTCCTAATTCAGATTAAGCACCTAAAAAAACCTAGCCCAGATTAAATACCATTAATATCAGAAGTCTGAGACTTAGCCAGACTCGAAGTTTATATAAAGATCTGGACATACCACAGTGATTATAAAAACTGCAGAGGGACAGATTTATTGTCTTACATTTAACTGTCAGTGTCTAAAAATGTTCTGCACACAGAAAAATCACTAAACTCAAGTAACAGCTTCTATAGTCTCCTCTGAAGAAGGGGGGAAAGGAGGCAGATAACGCTTGGAAAGAAGGAAATTAATTACTGAGACACGCCAGGATAAAAGGACACGAGTACATCCAAAATACAAGATACTTATGCATGAACAGAAAGACAGACTAGACCTTCCAATATCTATCCTACTTGTCAATGCAATCATGACTGAAAGAAAAACATTCCTATATATGTTCCTTTTCATGCCACACAACTTACAAGTTATGCTTGGAAAGACAGTTGGGGAGGCAGGGGAAACGCATATGGTTGTGCTTCAGAAACTATTATCTTCTGCTGTCCTCTAGTGGCACTGCAGTTTTGTTTCACAAAACTGATGAAGGAATTTTTTCAACAGTAGGCTTCATGGGCTAGAGAACAGCAGGCATCAATAGAAATTAAAAGCCAGAATTGAATTTTGCAGATCATCTTTAGAAGTATCTCTTATTTGCTTAGAACGTTTAAACTAAAATCCACAGGAAAATCACTGTGATCTAATAGTTTACATTGCAGTCTTTGCTAGGAGACTGTATGACAAGAACATAGTCAACAAAATATTTAAGGATATGGTTGCAATATTCTCAGTATTACAGAAAATCATGTTATTATACCAGCTAGACTTTAAATAAATATTTAAAAATGCAATTGGAGGAAATAGTTTCCACATTTTTTCCAGTCACCACAATAGTAGCGTATCTTCCAAGTTAAAAAAAAAAAAAAAAAAAAAAACGCACACACTCCTAGGAGATGCCAGCTCTGCTATAAAGTAAAAGCATTACTGGACAACACCCAGATTTTCTTGATTTTACTTTACCCTAAGACAAAAAATGCAGAAGTTGCAATTTATGTTCCACAGCAGCATGAAGTGCAAGAGAAATCCTACTTAGGGAACACAGAGGTCTTATCCATTTAAATCAATCAGTGTCTTGCATTTTTGGTAAGGCTTTGCAAAAGTGTAAAAGTGTTGTAGAAACACCACAACAACTGTTAGTCAAATACTCTTCAACCCCCATCTCAAACTAATATTTTCTCTTGACTTTCATATTTACTTTTGAGTCACAAAATAATTTGATTTCAAAAGTAGACAGTATTCAGCAACCCAGTTTCAGTTACAGCTTAACAGTCTCCTAATTAGCTGAGATATTTAATTTAGGTTTCATTCCATGCAATTATACACTCTCATAACCCATGAAACTTCGTAATTGTCTCTAACCTCATTAATGACAACTATTAAACTGCAGTTAATTTTTATTAAGTTTAAAGAGAAAATATGAGCTCCTCTCATACTAGCTGCTGCTTCTGAAAACAAGTGACATTTCTTCCTCAATATTAGATTATTTACTTAGTGCACGGTATATACCTAAAACTATTAGGTATTTTCCTTATCTTATTTTCAGTGGTTTAGTTCATGCCCTTAACTGTAGTCTTGGAAACAGATTTGTTCAGTGAACTTCAGGACAAAGACTCTGTACGTTTCTCCATAATGAAAGTCCAACGTAGAGCAGGACCTTCACTGATCTCTGTATGAGGTTAAGAGACAGAAAGTACCTGGCAAAGCTTTTCCTACAGAAAGAATTAGCTTTCAATATCAACCACAGTTCTGCCAGCTCAGATAATTTGCTCAGATATGCTTATAATTTCAGTAAGATCCAGCTACTGAAAGTTTCATGTAAAGAAACATCTAAATGACAGCCTGGCGAAGCAAGGGACAGATATGCAGCACAGCTGATGTACTGCAGAGTAGACCCTTTGCCCCCATACTCTGCCTAAATCTGTTCCTTAAGCAACCACAGAAGGTTGTATTCAAGAGGCTCTGAAGACAGACCCATAACCTTGCAAGGCTAACATGCTAGTCAGAGTGACATTTTATTAAAAGTAGCGTTAAAAAGGGGTGGTTATTTGCCTTTATATAGCTGTTCCCCATCTCTAAAGCTGCTTACAATCATTCTTCTCAGCACCTACTAAGTACTAGGAAAATGCCTAAGGACTCCAGATCCGGACAGGTACTTCAACTTAGTAACACAGCTACAAAAGAGTTCAACAATCCTTCTCAAAGCTGCCAGTTAAACCATGCTATATATATTGTTTTCCCGTCCATGACGGACAGTATACCATACAGCATACCATACAAAATTACAAGCCTTCTGCAGAAGCTACACGGGATTTTTTAAAAAAAGTTCTAACTATGCCTATGGTCTTTTTTTAGCCAGGACCAATGAGATTAGCTAAATTCAAATACGTAAGCGACTACATATTACATCTAATTATACAGAACATGCATTGATTTTGCTCACAGCTAACATATTTCCAAAAGCTATTAAAAAAAACTATTATTCCCTTCTATAAGAAAAGGGTAGATAGGAAAAAGGTAGACATAGGGAAAAGTGGAGCAGAGATGTAACCGATTACAATACATACATACCTAAAAACTCCACATTCGGAAAAAGCGTTGAAAGTACACGTGTTCCTACTAATGAGTCACCAAAACTTACTGCTGTCCAATCCAAACACAAATCTCAAACCCCTGCAGTACAAAGTACTGATATCCTGTTCTAAGAGACCGTTCAGTCATTATATCTGACCTCATCCTTTGCTGCAAAGTAGATGGTAAAGCCCTACTACAAACATATTAAATAAATTAGGTACAAGATATAATGCCAGGTCTTGCATTCCATCCTTCAGATAAATGGTTAAAGTTCTTAATTTATTGAATTATACAACATAACAACTCCTGTTTTTTTAAAAAAAAAAAAAAATCAACCTCAGAGATCAAGGACCAGTTTGCCATAGCGTATCCAGGTAACTCCCTTTCTTTATAAAGGCCTGGCCACAAATAATTTAAATTAAAGCTAAACTCAAGAATATAATTCCACAAAAGACTTAACAAATTAAAAAAATAACCAGTAATTAACATTTGATTCCTTACTTCCCAAATTAAAATAAGGCAGAAATAATATGATTCTTTTGATGAGTCTCCAATGACACTGAAAAAAACTGGATCCACAAAGTCTAAAGCTTTATTTATCTGTAAATGGCAGTGGCAACACAAGCTTTTCTACACACACAAGTGGTCCAATCAGCCATTGCAGTAATCCTGCCAAGTACAAAAGATGACTTTTGCTTCTTCACTATTAACCTTGTCTGTCAGATTAAACTAGACATCATAAGTCTCTGATTACGTTAAAGCATTTCTTTTAAATAATCAAAAGGTCTTCTGGTGATTTTAGCCTTCTTTCCTTCCAACTCTTTTTTTTTTTTTTTTTTCCTTCAAGCAAGTCTTTAGCCAAGTAGCAGTGCCTGTAGCTTTTAATATTAAAATATTAATCAGAAATGAATACGAACCTGGCTGTTCTTCCTACTCTGTGGATGTACGTATTTGCATCTTCTGGACAATCAAACTGAATGACCCAGTTCACTGCGGGAAAATCTATGTAAAGAAAAAACATGTTAAATTTTAAGCTCTCTGGACTCAAAATCCTCCTACTCAAGAGTAACACGTTATTTTGAAGAATTACTTCCTGTAAAGAATTATCATTTAGATATCAACTTATAGACACTGCCTGCATGCCATTTCTGAGTTAAAAATAAAATTAACCGTATGTATTAGCACATTATAAACAACCATCCTCTTCGTCAAAGAAAGTTAAAGTTAACGGTGTCTTCATTTCCTAAGTTACGAAAGTGCACCGAATGGAACACAATTTTACACTTGACACGGAAAGATAAATGTTTTGCGTCACACAGATAATAAGACACCACAACATTTAATAATTAAATAACAGGATTTGACCTACTTTTACCTGGAATTTCAATATTCTACACTATTGGGGTTTGAAGTGAGCTGTGGTCAGATACCACTGCTTTAGCTAGCCACGTACAGAAATATCATAGTCCCTCTCAATGACAGGAAGGGAAGGTCACCAAGCCGGACCAAGAACTCAATATTCAAAGTGAATTATAGTTTTAAATGGCAATTTCCAACTGCTCTATTTCATCTAACTTGCATTGTAGCGAGCCACTGTTACTTCCTGACCAAGTCTGTAGTAACGCAGCGTTCCACAATCATACCTACCCTCTAAACCCAGGCAACCATACCCACATGAATTCCTCACTAGCAAGATTTCAGCCATGTAGAAGGTATGATAAACAGTTTTCATTTCTGCTCGCTTCCATTTTGGAGCAATTTCCTCCTGTAATGTACCGACAACACCTTACGTTTTGGACAATGAAAGTTTGCTACTCCAAAGAAACACAAGTAGACTCCTGGAAAAGTTCTTCTATCATATATTCAAAATTCTTCTATCAAATATTTAAAAAAGTCGTAAGTAGCAAAGCATTTGCAGAAGTTATAATCTAGCAATTAATGACCGAAGAAAAGACAAACTGAAGCCAAAACAGCTCCTATAAAATATTCTTGCTTTTGCCTCATCTATTATTTTGCCTCCTTAAAGTCCCATAATCCCACATGCAGTCCACAGATATTAAAGTCTCTCTAAGTTTCCATTTCCCTCTAGAGGCAGATTAGCCATTTTTCATGTACTTTGGAATAACTCACAGGACGCAGACATAACCGACAATACTTAAAAGCTGCTGAAATCTTGCCTTAAGGCGCGTAGGGAGCCTACGTATCATCATTTCCATTTTTATTTGTTCTGGATATTTGTCACACAACATTGCTGGAAGAACTAGATTATCTACAGACTTGGAGAAAAAAAACAGCTTTACAAGATTAACGACAGCTTAGGTCCTTCAGGGACAAAAAGGAAAACTAAGCACAAATGAACTGCACCTCTCTTTGGTGAGGAAACAGCAGAACTCTTTGAGAAGCATACCTTTTTCTTTCTGAGTAACCCTAATGAGCTTTTAAATACAGCGGTAACAAACTACGATATGATTTGTAAGAAATGAACATGGCCTTAAGAGCACACTGGCACTGATAAAGTCTGAACAGGACCGGATCATCACTTTGTGAATATTCTAATGCTTTAATGGGTACCTACCGAGGCCACGAGCTGCGATATCTGTAGCAAAAAGTACTGCTGCCTTTTTCCGAACAAAACAATTGTAGACTTCCATTCTCTTCATCTGATGCTGTTTGCCATGGAGTGCCAAAACAGGCACACCGGGTTGAAGCTTACAGAACACTCTGAACAAATACTGGACCTATTGCCAACAAATCAGAAGAAAATAAACAAATGTAACATTACATGGTAATGATTGTATCCAGTAGACAGCTACAGTCTTAGCACATAAAGCGAAGTACAGTTTTCGCCACATCAGAGAGAAGACATGCAATTCAGAGGCACTGTCACACACCCATGCGCTGTAACATGAAATGGACCATGGGAAAGATTGCCACAGAAAGGCATGCCATTCTTAAAAGAAAGGATTTGGGGCACAACTAGTTGGGATGTCCGCAAGAGACCGAAATATGGAAAGTCCATCAGAAATGCTGCTTTTAGACAGCACTGGAGGGGTGTAGCGTCTTATGCTTGCACTTCAAACAGTCTACATTGTCTTTCTCAAAGAAATTGCTGAAGCTTGAAACAGTAAAACAAAACTGGCTGTTTATTATTACATGAAGTACCATGGTGCAGCATTATTTTGTAGCAGACTGCTAACTAATAATTTTTAGGATAATAGTTGCAGAAATTCCATATATCGCAGTAACAGCTGCGGCTCAGAGAGAATTTCTGCAGAAATAAGTCTACAACCTCACTGTACTCAGCAGCCAACTGCAAAGCAACAGAAATATTGTAACCTCTTGCAAAAGTGCAAAAACTAAAATGAATATTTACCAGACAATAATCTGCTGAAAATATATAGGAAAAATATTCCACACAGTCAGAGGAATGAATATCTGCCATACCAACATTTACAAATAATTTCAAAGAAATACTCCCAGGACAGTTACATGAGCAGGCATCTGAAGAATTACATCCTATATAATCATAGGAAAAACTCTTCCACACACTATTTCATAATTAGAATTTCTTTACAGCAAGCTTTCAAAGCTTTTAAAAAAAGCAGATACATCTACTAAACACTCTGTAACCCAACTATGAAACGCCTCACCGGACAAAACCATATTAGCTGGCTCTTAGCTACATAGCCTTTAGCTTTCTTTTTCAACATCAGAGCACAACAATCTCTGAGTACACAGATCCCTGCAGGAACCTTCCCGCGCTGAGCCCGGGTCTCCGCGCTTCCGGACACCCAGGCTGTCTCATCAGCCCTGTGTGACATGTAGCCAGATGTGGGTAAGGTTTAGCTCCTCCCCACTTTTCCTGTTGCAAGCTTATCCAGCATCTCACCTCTCTGATGCTTTGATATCCACACGAACATCTTAATTTTAGTAGTTGTAATAAGTTACAAGGAAAAAAATAAAATAGTCATACCTCTTTACAGCTTGCAAAAAAGATAATACTCTTCTTTTTCAGGTGACTTCTCAGGAAAGAGTATAACATGTTTACTTTTTGTTGAAGCTCACAAACAATATAGTTCTGGTCCAAAGTTGCCGGGGTACTAAAAAAAAAGTATATTTAGATACCATATTTCCCATAACATTAAAAAGAGAACAAACAACAGAAAAAAAGATTATATAGGCATACAATATCTACAAAGCTGCTGACCTTTCTTTCAAGTCAAGAGTGTCTGACAAATATCCAAGGGAAAAAAATAACACATTAAGTTTGGGAGGTTCTCCCACTTGCAGAAAAAACTCTTAGCAGCTCCAATGGAAAGCTACTCTTGAAAGAGCAATGAGTTTCCTAACTAAAATCCTGGAAGAAAGGGAGGAAGGAGAGAAGGGGGAAAAAAAAAAAAAAAAAACCTTCTGACTTCTAAATTCAGTTACTAGCAGCTGGCCAAACTCTTTCCATGTCTAAGCAGCGACATTCAAATTGACTCGACTTAAAATGCAATTTCGTCTATTAGTCCTATTAAACCATCATTTGTGCTAAGGCAATGTCAAAGCACAGTCTAATCATGCACAAAAAAAGGCATTGATGTATTTTTACCGATCACTCTCTGACATGCAAAGTGACTTTGTAAAGCCCCAAATCATCGTCCTTATTCACCTTTCAATTCTTTACAAAGAAAGAAAAGAATATTCTTTGACATATTTTTCCTTGAAATGCATTTAAATATTCTTCTCTCTCAGTCCCTCTACTCCACCTTAGACAGACCAAGGGTATTTAAAATTACTTTATTTTACTGAAGATGCCACTTGGGAGAATAAAGTTACATGACATTGCTCTAATTTTTATTCCACTAGTCACTTTAAATTATACCACAGTACTTTCACCTTGTAAAACTTTCACAGGAAACGGTTTCCTTAAGATAACACCAAACCATGTACAAAGGCAGTAATTCTAAAACAAATTAATATGTTCCTTTTTAGATGCAGTTCATCATCTAACTGCACCTCTTCAGTTATCTCAAAAATTCCAATGTGCTTTAAAATAGACTTCACAAAAATGCAAGATTTGTGAAACAGATGTATAGTCAATCCTCAAACTGAAGACTATATACTAGGCTTCTATATCCTCTTCTGCTATAAGATATTAACCACACAATTTTTTCCCCGTAATTGTATTTATTTGAGATCCCTTACTTAATAAAGGACAAAGAGACATTCTGACATCAAACAGCTAAAACCTGCCTGAGGATTCATTCAAGTTCTGCTGTTCATTTTACTGACTATTCCTTGTTGGCTCACATTTTACCATGTGCTTCACCTTCCTCCACCTGCATCTTACATATGCAAATATATGCATACTTCATAAAACAGAAAAACTTAATCATACTTGTTATAAGCAATCTGTCACTCAGAGACTAGAGCCCACAGAAATGCAGAATTGTAAATAGTGGTCTTCACTCAGTTTTTGAGAGAAAAAAAGCATACTAAGAACTCTGTGCACCTTTCTGCATTTAAGGTCACGTTAATTTTTTTTAAGCTGGGCAGATCATATACTTCCATGGAGGACCTCCTATTCTGGTCCAAACTCTACGACAAAAAAACCTACTTCATCTGCGCAGGGCTGGAGTCCTGAACATGCACAGCAAACCCTGCATGTCTGGAATCACGAGACTCAGGTCTCGCACATGAACAAACGTCACATGTTTTCCTAAGGGCACCCAATACCGAGCATGCAAACAAGACGGTCCTTCTGCACACACCCAATAGAGCAGCATTTCCTTGGAACACCAGATTTACCAGAGACACACAGAAGAACCGTATTTGTCCAACAAACATAGCACTATTTGTTGGTATGGTGGTCCTGCATAGTGAGTTTGGAGGCAGGAGAGGAAAGAAAGCCAAAGAACAAAAAAGCAGCAACCAAGAAATGACTGCTGCTACAGCCAGAAGACTGCTCTGTCCAGGCTATAACCCACTCCTGGAGCTGGCCTGAAAAAAAAACTACTAGTCAGAGAAGTTGCCTGGGGAGCTACAAGCAAGGTGCAGCTTCAGCTTCCCTGCAATAAATCAGTCACAACAAGTAATGCCTTATCTGAAAATTCCCTACTTTCAGAACGGCATGCAACAGGACCAGAAATTGAAGGAAGGAGAAGGAAGCAAAATTTAACTTCTGATTCAGGAAGATGACAGTTAGGGAAGCAGCACCTGTTTAAACCCGAGGTCTAGAAAAATTATTCTGACGTACCTGAATTTGGCTTTCTCATGAACCCAAACATATTCTGGATCTTTCAAACTCAGCCGTGCAAGATCCTTCACCGATTTCGTTTGTGTTGCTGAAAAAAGTAAGGTCTGGCGTTTCTTAGGTAGATTTTCTATGATTGCATTCATTGTCTCAGCAAACCCCATGTCTAGAATTCTATCAGCTTCATCAAGAACTGAATTGAGAAAAATAGATGAGAGACATTGTTTTTAGCTTTGTATAAAATTCAGACTTTAGAGCTGTATAATATAAAAATCAATGCCTACTTAAGCTGCAGAGAAAGAATTAACTGCTGTGTACTGTAGAATTCTCTTTAGCTACTCACATACTCCATAAAACGTTAAAAATATTGCAATAGAGAAGTCACAGCGTTTCCCATAACATTACGTACCCTCAGCGTCACGTACTAAAGTATAGAAAGATCAGCATTTCCAGTAATTTGCAGATAAACTACAAATTATAAAATCCCTGTCCCACTACAGAAACAAAACCATGAAACAAAGAATAGTGCTGCACTATTCATGACCAAGGAAAACAGACTCTCCTGTATCTAAGCTAAATTTACCACTGATATATAGCGAGTACACAGATTAGCACAGAGACAAAGCATTAAGAAAAGGGCCTATCTTTACTGCATTTCTTGTCTAACCGCAATGAACTGTAGTGAGTGTAGCAAGCTTAATTTCATCTTTTATCAGCTTCATTAGCTTCTTAATTGCTTTTAAGTTCCTCAAGCTATGCTAAAGATTATGCACAGTTCTTAAAGGCAGGCAAAGCTTTTCAATAAGCTGAATTTGTATTCAGGTTGGTAGGATGAAAAGAAACAAGAGCCTAACACAACAAAGAAAGAAACAGCAATCCGGCTCAAAATGCAGAGAAAAATATTTTCTACAACTGGCTCAAAATACATACACTGTAGTAAATGTTTCATATAGTTAGTTATCCTATCAAGCAAAACAAGAGAGCTATAGCCAAAAAGAAAAGGTCAGCATTAGCCAACACATATCTAAAGGATTATAATGGGATGCCATATTTGTTTTTGGGTCCCTTATTAACTCATCTACTTTTTCTTTTCATCCTAAGGAAAACACGCTCAGCAATTGCTTTGAGAGAGAGAAAAGGCACACAAGAAAGGGGTTTTGTTATTTTCTATTTTAATTTCTGCATATCTGAACTGAAACGCTGTTTCATCTACATACCACAACCAGAATGAACTTTTTAGCCAAGAAAAATGTCCCACACAGTTATCAACTATTACAAAATATTTCAGAGTACTTTCAAATACTTAAAAACTTACTCAACATTTGTAGATCAGATGCATAGAAATATGAAGTTTCATCCATGTGCTGCAGAAGCCGTCCTGGAGTGCAAATTAGCATATTGATGTGGTGGATTCTCTCAGACTCTTCTTTCAGATCCTGAAAATAAGTTAAATCCGTTTAGTTCTAATTGTTCATGCCAGCAGTCTAGTGGTAGAGATGATCTGGCCAGCTTAATCTATTAATGATTTTTAGAAAAAAAACAGTCATGGATCGGCTTCTTTTCCTCTTTCTACGCAGATACTGCATCATGTCTTTAGCATGCTCAGACCTCTGGCTTGAGCAAAAAAGTATTTCAGAATAATCTAAATTAAAGGCTAGTCCTTGAAAGCTTGGCAGGAAGTTCCATCCAGTCGCACAGCCTAGTAAGATAATAAATACACAAAGGCTTCAAAAGGTAGACAGTGACCCATTCATTTTCCTGTCTGTGCACTAAGAGGTTCCCACGAACTACTGCTTTCCCTGACTTTTCCCTTCAAGGGCTTCCTTCCAAAACTAGCACTTATTTGTTCATTTATGCAGATTCAGAGAGAGGACACACCTTTCCTCCAATTATAAGGCCAGCTGAGAAGTCATGATTTTTTCCCACTTTACGCAGAACTTTAAAGGTTTGATATGCCAGTTCCCGGGTAGGCGATATTATCAAAACTCCCAATCCATCTGCTGAAGTCCACTGATGGCGATACAAGATTTCCAAAGCCTGAAAAAAAATTGCTTTCTTCTCATTACAAAACCACAGAGGGAAAACACATAACAAAAAAAAGCCATAAAAAAGATAAAGTGATGTTAATTCAGATAATGATTTGAGAAACGTCAATATGCATTTCCTGCAGTTTGATTATATATCAGTTCTAACTGAGGGCAACGATACTTGCTGAAGTAAAGGTCCCCAGTACCAATCTATGACAGACAGCAATGGGTTGTAAACTGTAGAAGTTCCACTGCACAACTAATCCTACTCTGCTAAAATCTGGAAATCAAGTCTGATTCACTTATGTGAGAATAGAAATCACACAGAATCACAGAACGGCCAAGGTTGGAAGGGACCTCTGGACATCATCTAGTCCAACCCCCTGCTCAAGCAGGGTCCTCTAGAGCACGTTGCCCAGGATCACGTCCATGTGGGTTCTGAGTATCTCCACCGAAGGAGACTCCACAACCCCTCTGGGCAACCTCTTCCAGTGCTCACAGGAAAGAAGTTTATAATCAATAGTAGATAGTATATAGTATATAATTATACATTATATATAGTATATGATTGACTAGTATATAATAATAGTATATAATCAGTATAATCAGATGCAGAAACACAGGAGAAATTTCCGTGCTTGTAAGGTTTTGTGGGAACCAGAAAGAGCAGCTAGAAAAAAGCCAAATAATCCAGCCTTAATAATTCTGGTTTCAGATTTAGAGCAGTACTATGCATATATGCTATACAGACAGCATTCTGCCTAAAGGTCTTGTACACTTTGATCCAGGATTATTTCTCCTCTAATGAATTCACGTTGCAGAAATACTGTCTTAGTCAACTAATCTTAACACAAAGATTTCATTGGTCCGATCATCCTACCTCAAGTATTTTGAAATAGCAAATACTGTTTAGCATTCACATACAATTTTTCTTCACTCTTCACCTGTCCAACTCCTCCCCATTATTTTAAACAGTTTTGGGGAAGGAGGGTAATGTTTTAAGACAAAAAACTCTACTTCTAGATGAACTAATTGAGCAATCTCACTTCTGTTCTGTTCCTCAAGTTTGCAAGAATATTTTTGAAGCCACGTACACTTTTTCCTATTCTTTAATTTAAGAAATTAAATACAGAGCATGATGATTGGAGTAAAACACTCAAGCATTTATTATCCACGGCAGGAGTTTGCATCCTGTTTTCCTGATCAAATCTGGAAGCGTTTTCCACAAAAAATGACCAAGAAAAGGAAGCCTACAGTCACTATGCTTAAATTTGCAATAGAAGGTCTACAGCCTAAAATTTTAAAGAGGCGAAAACCACTGATCTAAAAAAGCCTGTGGAACTGTAGGAACTTCACCCATTTCATACACTCGGTTTTCAAATTTTAATAGAATCAGACAACATTAGCAGAGCTGCACAAGGAAGACAGATTTCTGAGAGAAAAATAAAGCACTTCCTGAATCACATGGGGTCTGTTAATGTGAGGATCAAAATAAAATTTCAAAATGACTGAATATTTCTAGGGACAAAAATACACTTAATCCAAAACCTCAGGCAGCTTTCTTAAGTGAGCCAATCTTGGAGCACATAGGTCAATTTTACCCTTTCTCCCAGGATCCATTAACCTAAGCTGTCTAACACCCAAGGCTTCTTTGATAACTTGGCCTAAGTGTAGATGGAAGTATGTAAATTACTTACCGGGACAACAAAAGCCAAAGTTTTGCCTGATCCAGTCTTTGCAGCTCCAAGAACATCTTTACCTTGTAAAGCCAAACCTATGGTTTGCCTCTGAATCTCAGTTACCATGCGATACTGAGCTTCTTGCAATCCTAGTATTAGGGTGCAGAAGAGAGGGAAGAAAACTTTATTTTTATCTTGCCTAATGCTGTATTTTTCCATTTGGAAAATGCTATATATGGTAATATTTATTTAAAATCAGTTTAAAGCAAAAATTGCTTTCTTTGCAAACAAACGCTATATGAATTTCTACTTAAGTTACTTTCCGAAGAAAACTTAAATGCTTACCTTTTAGAGTTTTCTTTGACAGTGGAAAATCTGAAAATCTTTGAATTTCATTTACATTTATCTGAAATAAAATAAATTTAATAAGTGCTAAACTCTAAACATATGGAAATTAAATACCATTTTTAAGTTGCTGTTTAACATAAATGTTTGTTAGTTCAGTATGACCTGACGAAGTCAGTTGGCCTTGCAATCTGTACTAGTTTGACCCAAGTCAAACCGCTCTTCTAACAAACTGTTTAGGAAGTTGTAAGACGTACTCTAATTAGGCAGGTTCACAGCGTGATTTAAAGTTCAGATCATCATGGAATCACAGGATAACTCACGTTGGGAGGGACCTCAGCAGGTCTCAGTCCAACCTCCTGCTCGCAAGCAGGGTCAGTTTTGACATCAGACCCAGATGCCGAGGGCTTCGTCCTGTCGGGTCCTGAAAACCTCTGAGGACAGAGGCTGCACAGCCCCTTGAGCAACCCCTGCCACTGCCCAACTGCCCCCCTCAGGGGGCAAAGCTTCTCCCTGTCTCCACTCTGAACTTCTCCTGTTTTAACTCCTGCTCCTTGACCTTCCTCCTCCTTGCCATGCAACCCTGTGAAGAGCCTGGCTGCGTCTTCTAGATCACCTCATAAGCGCTGGGAGCTGTTGTCAGATGTCCCCAAAGCCCCAAAGGCATCTCTGCTCCAGGCTGGACAAGCCCGGCTCCCCCAGCCTCTCCTCACAGGGCAAGTGCTCCAGCCCTGCCCATCTCGGTGGCCCTCCCCTGAACTTGCTCCAGTTCATTTGGGGGGTGGGGGGGGGGTCAAAAATCTGACAGTTATTTTTCAGAAGGGGGAGGAAAAAAAAAAAATCACACTTTAAAAAGATACTGCCATATGCAAGCAAGGTTTAATATCTCTACAGTGCAGCACACTGCAAGCTGCAGGCATAACCTGCGATTAAATCTCATGCTAAGTATTTTACAAATAGTATTCCTAAAATCACAACTTCTACAGCCTTTTTCTCCAAACTGTCCGAGTCAGACTAACTGCCAACAGAGACTATAATAAAGTATTTACATCAAAGTACTAGCCAATAACTAGACAAATAATTCATATTTCTGTGTGGCTGCAACAAGCACTGAGTTTATGATCCATGACTGCTAAGTATAACTTCATTTTTCCAGGCAAATCCACAGAGAAGTAGTTTCTGTTTCCGCAGCTGCTAGCAAGCTACAAGCGGAGCAGAGATAGTCACAGTCCATAAACTGGAACCCCAAGAGCAAGAGCTCTTCCTTCTTTTTTAATTATTTCAGTTTAAGAAAAAAAATGGCTAAGCTGCAAAATACATGGTCACTACCTTCCTGCAAAAGAGAAGCGCACTTGCAGCAACCCAGCCTTTAACGTTCCCAGAAACAAAGGTAGACTCTTTCCTCTGCAAGGAACACATGGAAACACTGCCAGCCGCCTGCTTACAGCCTACAAGCTTGCTAGAAGTAAGTCGTCCCATCTGCCCCATCTATACTTTCAGATCCCTTGAAATAAGATGATGTGTATCGCAGCTTCCCTGCGACATCAGATCCACTTTGTGGCAGACCAGCAGTGTGTTACTACCCACAGCTGATTCCAACAACATACCCACCCACCACCCACCTCATCCCTCACAGTAACTCTTCCTCACAAGTCATCTCTGTCTAAACTGCAAAGACAAAGTTAATTTATAAATCACTATCTTTTCCATCTTTTTTAACTCAAACAGCTTACACACTTGCATCACAAAACTCTCCACTTTCCTCACTTGTTCTCTTAACAGTGTCCATAAAATAAATGTTTATGACATTATATTAAATGAGGTTAGTACTGGAGTACGATTAAACTTCTACAAAGCTCACAACTACCAAACTGTCTCTATTAGTGATAAATTATTTTCATTTATGTGGAAAAACACACAACCCTAGGCAAAATAAGTAAGTTTTCCTTAAAATATTTTGGCCTTTCTAGTTCCATTGTAAATCATACTACAGAGATGGGCTCCCAAAGTTTTTCATCTCTACATTACCGTTGCAAATTTGGGGCTGTCAGTTTAATTCTTAGAAAAAGCATGTTTTACAGAAAACAATACCATAAATAACAAGCTCATAACTGAATCAGAACTTGCTTGAAAATTATTTCCCATTCCTGATGGGATGTAAGATGTAGAAAGACAGTAGCAGAGAAGCTGAGAAAAGCTCTAATGCTTTCCTTCACGCACCTGAGAGTTCATCTATTCCAAACCACTACCATCTGAACTCTAGAGATAAAGTGATATACCTGGAAAACTTGAAAGCAATTTTAGCTGACTGAAATTCAGTCTATAAAAATCTCAGCTCTGTGTTGTTATTGTCAGAGGCATAATAATAATTGTATGCGTGCATTGTTCCTTCTCCAAGATAAAGGCCTGGTAAACAAATGATTTAGGAAATAACTCTGAATAACAAGGGAAAAGGGGATAAAAGGGGCCAGTCCTGGGTAAAGAGCTGGCTGGTCAGCGTGCTCGTCTGACCGGGCCCTGCGCTTGGTCACCATAGCCTATCCGATATTCTTATTAAATTCTGTTTCTAACTATCTTCTGTGTGGGTGCACTCTCTGATCTGAGCCTGTGGGTGAGAGCACTAGCAAACTTCAAGCCGGACTCATCAGCAAGCAGGGTAAGAGAGCCGAGTGCCAGTGACTGGAGCGGGACCATGAACCTCAGGGGCTCGACAGTCCAGGACCCAGCACCTGGAGAAACTGGGCTCTGCTGCCAGCTACTGGATAGACTGGGTGGCTGAGGCCAGCTACTGGAGAGACCCATTTTGTGCGTATATATTCCTATTTTGTGAGTATATATCTCACTAGTGGACATCAATCCTGATCAGCTGGAGAGAACAGGATTTGGTCACCCACGCTGTTCACGTGTGTGAACACACTCAGTCCCTCAGTCCCTCCTCTGGCTGGACCTGGGGACGCAGAGCTGCAGCAGCCTCACAGCTATCAGATTGGGACAGGAGGAATCCAATTGAGTTCTGAAGTTTAACAGATGCACCAACCTTGGTGTACTCAGTTTTGTTCAGCTGCCATGCAGGGTACAAAACTTAAAAAACAGGTAGTTAGTGTCCTAACAGACGTACTGATTTACTTCTCCACATATGTCCACCTCCAGCGCATACTTTAGAAATGGGAACTCCCCCACACACACATGCACACCCATGAGCACGTGTTTCAGTCCACAAGTTAGCCAAACGATTTACAAATATATTGAGATGTCAAGTACAGAAATAAGAAGAATGTGGTACTTCCAAATTCATTGTAGCTGACATAAGAGAGTCAAAAAAGGTGGACAGCTACTACTGGCAAACTTCACACCACTCAACAGTAGCAAGACAGAAAAAGAAAAGAAATCAGAGGGGGGAAAAAAATACTACACAGGAAAAAAAGAGTAGTGTATCTATAAAGGCTGAATGGATGAACAGGAAGGTAGACTACACTGCTTTAAATGCACACTGACTAGCATTACTAAACTGAGATTTCCAAATGTCAAGCTCAGAGCTTAACAACTCGAGGTTTCCTAACAGGTATCATTTATCTCCAGACTGCTGAACAGAAATCTCCCAACAAAGGGACAAAGCAAAACGGTCCTCAGACACATAATAGCCAGTAGATGTTCCTGACAACTTACCGTAGCAATTCCAGAGAAAGCCTCAAATGAAGAGCTCCTGAGCTGTCAAATCAGGACTATAGCTACTTGAATTACCAGCTATTCTGGGAACACTGCCTATTATAGAAAACTATATTTTCCGGAGGGTCTGTACCTGTTTAAAGCAGATAGATCACAACACTGCTCTTTTTAGATGAATTCTCTCTAGTAACATCAAGGAAGTAATGCATGAATTTGGTCTTTAGATCAAAGGCAATGACACCTTTACTAAAACTGCTTTTTGACACATTTCAAGACAAACCACCTGCAGGGTACCTTTCAAACTTTCAGGGTGTCCTAACAAAGAAATTAAGCCATTACCAAACTTTTCTTAAAAGGTGATTACTTTTATAAAATCTGCTTTGGCTCTGAGAAACATGTACTTTAAAAGCTGGTACATTTCTGAGGGAAAAACACTCCCATCTGAAATCACTACAGAGAGCTGAAGCCTTTGTCCGAGTTTAACAAACTGGAATTTCTAATAAATACATCTCCAGTTTGGTTAGTGATTTTGCAGACATTATATTGCATGCAATATTGCATATTTGGATAATTTGCAATCCTACTAGTATGTAATGTTAAAGGATCACAACTCAAAGATGTAGAGAGCTCCAGTTAAACCTCAACCAAGAAACTGTCCACACAGGAAAGTAATTTGCCTACAGGAGAAAAACTATTTTACTAATATCAGAAAAGAATTTAAGTAATCCATTACGTGCAACTAAGGGGATAGATTTTAGTAAGTTTGTGATTCATATTGCCACAATAATCTATTTCATGTAATTGTTCTAAATAATTAAGGTTGCCCTAAGTGTTCCAGTGGACAACTACTCTTTAACTCTATATCATCCAATAAAAACCGTGTTAATCACAGAGATAAATACTGTTCTGCTCTTTGCCTTTAACCCTTTCAAATCAACTTAAAAATCATAGCATGCATAAGCCAAGCTCTTTTAAAGACTTCCAAGAAGGAAAGAAGGTGAGAAAAGTATTAAAAGAGCAAGGCACAGGAACATTAGGGAAGGCCATGTCACCAAGCTTCCTGCATTATTTCTCTGCCCTACAAACTTTCAGGAGCACAAGAATGGTGTGTTGGAGTACTCTTAAATTCCAGAAAAAATTGTCTTATTTTTAACCAATTCGGTTCATTTTCATAGAAATCTAGGTGGAAAGAGGAAGAAGATTTGGTGCTGCAAAAAAGATTCTAACGTAAACTTTTTCCTCAAACTACTGTTTCAACTGCAGGCAACTGATAGATCTTGTCTACCAGATCTACATGCAGCAGTGGAAGTCAGTGACTTCTACTTTCACTACTTCAACAAGTGACTTCAACTTTTACTACTAAGTTTGCCCCCATGCCAGAAATTATCACCTCCTCTAATCTGCAAAAACCTGTCCCTCTGAATCTCTCTCTAATCCACTCCAGGTAAGAATAGCCAGCTCAGTTCAAACACTTCAAATGGTAGTCTGATCTAACTTGACTAATTCAATATAAAGCAGACTAGAAAGGGTTTATACAAACAGCTCCCCAGCACATTAGGAGTGGTAACAGTAATACTTTTCACCAATACAGCTGAATGGAGGAAAAAAAACGTTCACCAACAGCCGTACAGTCATGCAACAAACATGATGGATCAACAGCACAGATAATGGTCTCAAAACCTGGACACAGAGGTTAACTTTAATGTTTTCTACTTATGCTGCCACACATTCTCCGTCACATGACAAGAGAGGACGATGAAAAAAAATCCAGTAACAGAAGTATCTTGGTTATCTCTGCAAACACACTGGTAACAGTCATCCATACGTATGGTGAACAAATTCAAATATTCGTGAAATTAATTGACAAAGTGTCTGTAAGACCACTATAAACAGAAATCTATGTAGACTGACACAAAATTAAAACATAAACATCAAACGCACACGATGCATCTTAGGGAAAAATGACTGTATTTAAATATTATGCAAAAATATTTAAGGCTAGGTAGGAGTAGAGGAACAGACTACTCCAGAAAACAAGAATGAGGCCTACTTACACTAAAAAGCCAGAGGACTGCATGTCTATCCACCACAATCCAGATACAACCTTAGAACTTATGTGGATGGGAGGGAAAGGAATAGTGACTTCAGTATTAAAAAAAAAAAAAAGGGGGGGGGGGTGTTGCATCATTCCCTTAAAGAACACAAATAGTTTCATTCACTCATCACTCACGTCCCTTTTAAATCTCATGAGCATATACATCTGCGAGTGACGCAGTCACGTCCTGCTATCTGCTGCGGATGCACTCCTGAGAAGTGCAGTGGTTAGTGGCATGACAGATAGCAAATTAATTTTATTCCATAAGAACTAATATAATAGACAGGGTCTGTGTGCAGGGACTTAATACACACATACAACTTAAATACAGCAAGACAAGTATAGCAGACGAATAGGCAAAGGCAGCATCAAGTGGAAGAAATGTTGGCTTTCCGGAGTAGGTCATTGTTTCAAAAGACTTCAGTCATTTCAACCGTGAAACCAAATGCCCAGCATAAATCTTTTATTCCCAGTAGTGTTGTTGCATCCTTTTAAACAATTAAATGTTCATCGTCGTCATCTTCCTCAAACGAATCAAGACCAAGTAAGGGCAAATGACAGTCATATTTGGCCATTCAGTCTCACAGATATAATGTACTCGAAAGCACCAGCACCTCCTCCAGCTGATGACTGCGATGATCCTGCTCTTGCCTCTCCATACTTCCAAATCCCTATACTTCTATTTCAATATACAGGAATATACTTCTTAAGTCTTTGCAAATATCTCTCTCTACTACGTTAGCTCCCATACAGAAAATTACTTTGCCATCCAGAGAACTCAGCCGCTTCATCTATAAGACGGATGACTGTGTCAGCTGCACATAGTATGACATGACCAGTAACTGAACTCCAAAACAACAGATAGAGAAGCAAGGACAACTAGATATTGCCTTTGATTGCCACAGATTGCTATAAAATGCCTAAAGGTATTATAAAAGTATTATCAAGCGTAGGAACTATTATGGCCTGATAATATACAAAATTAATTTCACATTACCCATCTCCCCTCCTGTCTGTGTTCGTAGACGCAGAAATAGAAAGCAATCTACTGCAGGATACTGACACTGTAGAGAAACAATAAGCTCAGCACCCAGGGATCAGGATCCTGCCACAAGCTCTGTAAAACAATTCAGGTAGCCTGCTTTCCCAATCAGCATCTAAAGTTTATCGCTGGAGTCAATGGGAAAATACTGCTAAAACAAGCTGAGACTCAAAACTCAGCTACAACAAAATGTACTAATAGTTTATATAGCTATGATCTTCAGTTTTTAATCATACGACCAACATAGCTTGCTTCTCGGGGAAAAAAAAATGAGGATATCAATCATGACCTATAATTCAAAAGAGTAATTTGAGCATTTTTGGAGCATACTCTTTGCTTTTAAGTCAGCAAAACAAATGACAACGCGAAGCTTTACAACATTAACTTGCTGAATCTTAACCAAAGAAGCTATCACCACCTTTCCACGGTAACAGATGTGTTGCTTCTGCGCCTAATCTCACTACCTTCTGCTCCATCAGAACGTAACCATCAAAGAGGCCACACCACCAGCTATGCTGAGCGCTCTGTAACCCAGCACAGACCCCAGCGGCAGCTGCAACTCCGCAAAAGCGGGCAGGAGGTGTAACGCCACGCAGGAAGCACCTCAGTCACCATCCACGACTAGGGCACCTTCCGCCAATCCCTACGGCTCCGGCTCCGCTGCTCGTGTCCCCGGAGGGACGGGGCAGCGATACCCAGGGGACGGAGCACCGTGCCTGCCCCACACAGGGCAGCGACCCAACGAACCTGTTACTGCGGGCCGCAGGACAGCCAGGGCGCTCCCCTTCCCCGCAGCCCCATGGTGCACCCGGCACCCGGCCCAAGACCCTTCCTCCTCGCAGACCCCACTCCTCCTCCTCCTCCTCTCACGCCCCCCTCCTCACTGCGACTCGCTCTCTCCTCACAACCCCCCCTCCATCTCCTCAGAGGTCTCTCTTACCTCTTTCCCTTCCCCCCCCCCACGGCTCTCTCTCTCCCCCTTCCCCCCCCCACGGCTCTCTCTCCCCCCTTCCCCCCCCCACGGCTCTCTCTCCCCCCTTCCCCCCCCCAACGGCTCTCTCCTCCCCCCTTCCCCCCCCCCACGGCTCTCTCCTCCCCCCTTCCCCCCCCCACGGCTCTCTCCTCCCCCCTTCCCCCCCCCCACGGCTCTCTCCTCCCCCCTTCCCCCCCCCCACGGCTCTCTCTCCCCCCTTCCCCCCCCCCACGGCTCTCTCTCCCCCCTTCCCCCCCCCCACGGCTCTCTCTCCCCCCTTCCCCCCCCCCACGGCTCTCTCTCCCCCCTTCCCCCCCCCCACGGCTCTCTCCTCCCCCCTTCCCCCCCCCAACGGCTCTCTCCTCCCCCCTTCCCCCCCCCAACGGCTCTCTCTCCCCCCTTCCCCCCCCACGGCTCTCTCTCCCCCCTTCCCCCCCCCACGGCTCTCTCTCCCCCTTCCCCGGTCTCCCCCCCCTTCCCCCCCGCTCTCCCCACCCCCACACCGGCAGAGGAGCCGCTCTCCTGCCCGAGGGGCGGCTGTCCCCGCCGTCGCCCCCGCGCCGTGCCCGCCTGCCGGAGCCCTCCCGGCCCGCCGGCCCCGCCGCACCTCGGGGTAGCGCTGCACCAGGCGGCCGATGCCCTCGCGCTCCACCAGCCACTCGGGCCGCTGCCGCTCCTTGCGCCGCAGCCGCAGCTTCCGCTGGCGCCGCGCGTATTTCTTCTTCCAGCGCTCGAAGTCGCGCACCGGGTCCACCTCCGCCGCCGCCCTCACCCTGCCGCCGCCAGCCTCGCCGCCGCCGGCCCGGCCCATGCCGCCCGCCGCCGGCCCGCGTGTGACCCGCACCGCCGCCGCCAGGGGCGGGCCCGGCGCCGGCGCCTGGCGTCAGCCGGCTGCGCCGCGGGGGAGGGACCGCGGCTCGGGGGAGGGAGCGGGGCCGCCCCGCAGGCAGGAGGGGCTGCCGGGCACGGCGGCGCGCGCTGGCCGTGCAGCGCTTGGCCGGCGGCTGCTGCGCGGTTGCAGCAGAGCTGGAGGGGAAGAAACGCGCCGCTCCGCGCGGTGTCCGACCAGAGCGACGAGCCGCGGGCGCCGCAGGCCAAATGCGTGGCCGGCGATCGGGGCTGCAGAGAGCGGTGGGTAGAGAAAAGCTTGAGAGTGAATAAAAAAGGAAATCCGTATCTCCCCGGTTACTGTCATAAATCTTGTCCTCTGCCATGCAGTGTTGGGGCACCGGGGGGACCTCTGTGATGAGTCTGTTCGTGCTTTATTTGGTAGTCAATGCTGGCAAAAAAGTGCCAAGTTAAATAAAGCAAAAAACATTTGAAACATGTATGGTTGGACATATGTTTAAGGTGCTGGATTTAGGCTCCATCTGACATAAGCTTTGACCCTCATCCTTCCTAAGAGAGCTGTAATTAATCTCACTGACCTTAGCTCGAAGCCTTGAGATTGGCAGAGGGTTAGAGAGAGATCACAGGGGAAACGACAAACGTGCAAAGCTGTTTTAGGCTCTGCAGCGTAGGGGTGGTCTTCGCGAGGCACGTATCTCCAAAAGTGACTAAATTTAATCAACCTCTTAATTTATTTTGTGCTGTCTCTGGGTGCACAGGTTCTTAACATCTCCCTACTGCAAAGGGCTTTTTCGTGCTATTTTGTAGTTGTTCTGCAGCCGTAAAAGTTAACGCTGAGTCTGTTCGAGCACTCCACCAGCACACCGAAATAAAAACACAGGCAGGCTCCCAAACTGTTGTGCCACAACAGGAAGAGAAAAGCTTAAACGTTTGTTTCTATCTGTGTTATGAGATGTGTGTGTCTGTGACATGAGAAGGAAGTAAACCTGTTGATTAGGGTAACAGGGAGAGACTCCCAAAATAATTACTGTCTCTCATGAAGGTTTGGATACCAGAAGGCTGAAGGCGTAAGGGAGTGGCTGTTAATTATCTCCACTTTTGCCATGCATATGATGAGTATATCACTGAAGATGTTTTCCCTCCTCCTCAGGGAGGACCAGGGAAACCTGTGATGACAGAAATGTTTGCTTTCCCCTTAAAATACGTTAAGTTTCTAATTTCAAGAAGGGCTGGAAAAATCTGCATTAAACATGCCCTGGTCTCTCCTCCCGGGTTTGAATGCAATGATTTTCTCCAGCATTTATTTGCTATTGAGGTAAATAAGGAAGGATACTGCAGTTTATATTCTTAAAAAAGTTTTTCTTCAGAAGTACCTGGTAAAAGTGCTTGCAGGAGGTAGCTGTCTCCTGGATTCCCACCCCAAGGATGTGCTTCTGAGGCTTGGCACATCTTTCCCATCCTTACAGCATCCCATAAGGCAAAGTCTCAGCCCAACCCTCTCAGACTGTTGTGGGGATTAACTTGCCACTTGAAACTTTTCTACCAGTCGGCCTGCAACAGAAAAGTAAGTAAACAAACAAAAACTCTCCTAGATAAAATTTCTGCTGCTACAGCCTGGAACAAGGTAGCCAAGAGGTTCAGATACCAGGAAATGAAAAACAGAAAGTTAGAAGCTGCCTGTTCTGCATCCTGCAACTGAAGGTACAATTCTGGAGAGCCTCCCGGGGTCTTTGAATGGGAGATCTGGGGATCTGCAAAGGCCCGTGAGTCACTGTTTGTCTCTTTTCCCAACTGCCCTCTCACGCTTACGGACTTGCATGAGAAACAAAGGGTGATTTGTAAAAGTTTGCCTTATATACAGGAAAAAATGTTACCCTGTTAATTGTTGTTGTTGTTTATAATATGCAGAACTATTTCAATTGTTTTGGTATAATGTTATTTCTACACCTGTGGCAAAAATAGAGATCCTTTTGAGTGATAAAAAGCATGAGAAAGAAGAAAAATTTGCTTTTACAAATTGACAAATAAATGCTTCATATGTCGCTGTTTATTTGCATCTTGGGGAAATGAAGGGAGGGAGTGTGGAAGTAGCAATAAATGTAACAAAGCTCAACGCAAGACCATATAGAAGAAGGAGGTGATTTTTTTTTTAGATAAAACTGACTTCACTAACCATCATTCTCTCATAGATTTCACTCTCTCATTCACATTCATTCTTTCATACTCACAAGCACAAACGTGTATGTGTCCAAACAGTCTGGCCAGGGCTACTTACGGTGGCAAGGAGAACACAGGGCAGCAGATACCATCGTTAGAGCCCTGAGGGCACTAATAGCCCTTACTGGCCCCCTGAGCCTCAGCCCACACACTCCGGAGCCCCACTTCAGCCCAGCCCTGGGGCTTCGCTCCCTGCCTGAGCTATGCCGTAGCTGCTCTGGGCACGAGCTTAGCTTGCTTTGGGCCATAGATGCTTTGGTTTGGACCTCCCTGTAGGCTGACTTCCTAGCTTGACCTTGGACCTGCCTCGTCGCTGCAGCCCTGCAGGAATTTAAGATAAGGGCTTGTTTTTAAAAAAAAACGGGGGGGGAGGAGGTAAAGTTGTGTGCGCTCAAGTTAAAGTTGGGGGGGTTCCAATAAATCTTTGATTATTTTGCACTAAATAGTTTTATTTTCATTTTTCTAAATAATCTTGATCACCCTCTCTAAAGAAGTAATCAGCACACCAGAGAGAGCGGCCCCAAAAACACAAGAGGTCCATGAAATCCCCCTAAAACTTCTCTCAATGAAACAGCCAAGTCCCAGGAGAATCTCCCCAAGGAAGAGGCCAGGGACACAAGAACGATGCTTTTAGTAACAGCAATGTATCTGTAAGAAATTACTATGAAGATTAATCTGGCTAAAGAATGTACAAACTGAGGCAGAAAAATGGTAATCCTACTGGGGAAAAGAAAAATCACTTTAAATAGGCATTATTAGGTATGGTGGTCGTTCAGAGAAGAGGTGCTCTGAAAGATTTAGGTCTCAGGAGTCTGTCGCTGCCCGCCTCTGGGCCTTCCCGCAACGCAGCCCAGGCCCCGTCTCAGCCCAGCCTGGGGCTATCAGTCGCTGCCCCATCACAGCCCTGCCGTTGCCCAGCCACGGGCCCCCTAGACCCCAGCCCGTGGACACCCACCTGGCCCAGCCTCGGCCCAGCCCCGGCCCCGTGGCGGTGCCCAATGCTGGGGCTCAGCTGCCCCGGCTGCCCCCGGTGCCCTGCTCCCTCGTGGGCAGTTGCCCCCAGTGAAAGTGAACCTTGCAATGAAATTTTCTTTAGATTCTTAATGTCATAAATTCAGCCACATGACAAACAAACCTCACTAACCACAGTATGGTGAGAGATCTCAATGAGTTGTCCCTTTCCCCCAAAACATGTAGTTTCATCATGTGACTCTACCATGGCCAAAATGATCGATGGACTTGCAAGTATGCGAAAGACTGTATGTATTACAAAGATTTTCATTGTATTGTTCAAAAGTATAGCACCTCCTGGACAGGCTGCAAGAACACTGCCCTTCCCGTGACAGACCTCACAATGTCTGTGGATCAGGAGGAAGGATGGATCCCTCCCCTGTGCAAATGTTCAGAACTCACAGAGAATACCAGCACTGACCGGTGTGGGTCACTGGAGCTGGAAACACAGGGATGCAAGCTGTCAGGTGCAAAGACAAATAGAAAAGTCAAAAGTAGTATTGCTCTGAGCGCTGCAATCTGAAAAAATCAGTGCTTCAGTGCTGTCAGTTTAAAACAGAAACTTCTGCACTCTTGTGCAGGCCCAGGGTATACAGCTCTAAGAAGAAAGAGGCACACCTGCTGTCTACAGAGGAGAATGAAAACTGGAGGGTGTAGAAACCCTTAAGAAAACTTAAGAAACTTAGGAAAAGGGTTATCATCCAAAATCTTAAATTTAAAAGCTAAAAGTGGAACTGGATTTTCAGAAACATATTAGAAAAAAACCCTTTTCAATAATTCCTGCTGGTCTGAGCAAATGGGCAAATTACGATGAATAAATGCTGTCTGTTAGGGTCAAGAACATTGTGTGGTGTAATTGATGGTAACCTCAGTTTAAATAATTGCTTTCCAAATACCTTTGATGTTTCCCAACAATAAAATAAACAAACAGGACTTTGCAGACAAAGTGATGGACATCCACAGTGATGTGGAAAAATTAACCGTGCTTCTTCAAAACCAAAAGCAAAACAGCCCTATTGAGTCTGTAGAAACGCCAAAGAATACCGACACTTAGGTCAGGAAGAGCTAGATGATACAAAGCAGTGTTTTAGGATACAAGCTAAAGAGCTATTTATCAAGATGGTATAAACATATTCCTTCTTGGAAAGACAAAGGACTTTATTGTCCTGTTATTGATAAAAGGGATTTTTCTGATATGTTATTGTTGATCATAATATGCATGATTTAGTTTGCAGGGCCCTCGAAAGAAACTTCTTTCCAGTGAAAACACACCTGAACCACCTATAAAATGGAAACCAATTCTAAAAATTGTTGTGCATGGGTGCAAGGCACCATGGCTAGTGTTTGTTTAAGAAAGGCACTTAGACTCTCTAAGGTATTGCTTAAAATGCTGTTTCTTAGAGCAAACACTAGGAGGAAAAAGAGGATAGATAATCTGACGTACTTTCAGATGCGAGGAACCCCGAGCTGTGCAGCATCGGACAGACCTCCAGCCAGGGGACGGCACGCGGTGCAAATCCCGTCTGTGAAGAGCTTTGCCGGCATTTTGGTCTTCAGACCTCTTACAGGATTTTCGTAGAATAAAGCAATCCTATTCATCATTTCTACTCTCAAGCAAAAGGACATTCACATGAGAACGTGCTGCTTCACTTTCAGATGAAGCCGAGGACAGGCAGCTGGTGCCATCCCTGGTGCCGAGTGGGAGCTGCCCCCAAGCTCCTCGTTGTGGTGGGCCGTCGAAGGCCGTCCAGGACCACAGTCACGCACAGCCCAGCGTGGCCTGCAGGCCCAGCCATGCGTGCAGCACAGCGCCACGCCACACGGGCCTGCACCGGCTCGCGTTACCTGGATCACAAACTCCTTGATGTGCTGTGGTCTTCCGGTTAGGATCACGACAAAAATGGGTGATTTGCTTTGTAAGGTTCTCAGTCTTTAAATAAAACCATCTGCTTCTTCAGAAGATTATGATATGTCAATGCTTTTTTTGAATGCTTTGAGATGGAGGCTAAAACAAACAGCTACAAAATAGAGACCTTTTTCTCTCGAAACCAACAAAAAGGGTTTTAATGAAAAATATAAGCATGACAGATCTTGCGAGAAACCCATGATGGGGTTTGCTGAAACATGTTTTCCCTCTCGGAAACGTCAAACACGCCCAGGGTCGGCAAGCCCTGGCATTTCACTGCTTCCTACTGTTTGCCCCGTAGCACTTTGCAGAGCTTTCAGCATAAGGATCAAGATGGTGTTTAAGTATATCTGAACCACTAGGGGCCGTCACGGACCTGTAGCAATAAAATTGACTAATAAACTAGGATTGTAATAGATACAGGCTAAAAAGAACCATTAAATAATCCAGCTTGCCTTTTCTTGTTGGTCAGGATCTGTATATAGTCCCGCGGCAGAGGTTATCCACCCAGTTCAGGGCACGCCATGATTATGGGTTTAATTTTGAATGTGTTTGATGGTTCTTTCACAAACTGAGCTGATTTCCTGAGTCAGGATCTAAATCAGACATAGAGCAGACAATTCAAAGTAGGCAAGATTATTCAACCTTTCAGACAATCATACACTTTGGAAGAAAAACCATTACAGAAACAGTCCGGTATACATGATGTTGCTGCTGAGGTGTAATATAAAAATGACACACTGCTTAAAATGCCATCCTATAATTAGAAATGAACGTTCTGGGAAATAAGGACTTGCAGTTAGCGCACTTCTTGGACTCTTTGCATTTCAGAGTCATTCAAGGAGACAGTTCATGTGTTGTTTTTCTCAGTTCATTAACAGCACAATATATTTAGCTCTTGCCCGGTATGTAAAAAATGGCACTGTACATTTATGCAGCAGGCTTTTATACCTTATTATTCTTGTGTTCATACGCTTGATTGTTCTTGTGTTAGGCAAAAGAGTCATAACTTATTATGTTGATTCTGTAGTTTATTCACTAGGTGTATTGCTCAACTCTGAGGTGCACATTTCTCTCCTATTTATAATGATTTAATAATACCTCTTTGTGTGGCCGTGAAGCGTAATCCACCCAACCTTTCCTATCTTTCTGCATATTTCTGGCTGTAGTAATTAAACTTGATGTAAATGTTTATATTCGTTAGAGCCATATTTCATAGTAATGGGTCATGAGGCCATTTGCAGACAGGAGACATAGGATGGGAGTGAGTCACAGTAAGGGGCTGTATTGAAGGCAAAACCAAACCAAGGAGAGACTGCCTTGGCAGCGCCTGTTTACAGTAGCAGAGGAGTGGCCAGACCCATGCCCACTCCACCATTTGCACTGACAATCCCTGCACTTGTCTTCAGGGAGGAATTCAGCATGGACCCTTATGGATAACAGCTGCATGAACGTTAAAGTTGTCAAACCAAATTCATCCCTGATGTAATTGTAGATTCACGTCAAAGATACAGTTATCCTCATGCTTTATTATTTCAGTTGTACCACTTTTCTCAAGCAGAAGATCTTGTCAACACACAAGTGAAAATTATACTGTCACTTTACCATGTATCTGTAGAGTCATGAATAACCATTGTGACCTCCAAAAATCAAGAGCAATAGCAGCATTCCAGAAAGCAGTAAGCAGTAAGCCATTTTCTCAGTGGGCATAAATCACTGCTATCCCGTAGACTTCAGAGTGGTGACACTATTCCACACCAGCCCCAAACTGATGCTGCACTAGATCTCCCCATTTACGCATGTTAATGCAAGGAAAGGGTATATGGTCTTCTTTAAGGGGACCAGCGTGGAGGTGAAGTGGTGCGGATTTGTCTGCAGTTCCCTACTGAAGTATTAGGTCAGCTCCACGGTGAACAGAGTACAGCCATATGCATGAAGAGTTCCATATCTGAAGCTAATGACAATAACATTTCTGTACTACTGATTACTGGTTGTAAGAAAACAGGAAAAAGGGAAAAGGGAAGTTTTTTCTTCTTCTTTTAAAGGAAATTCTAACCTTTGTTAGGCAAACTAACGTTATGATTTAACATTTCTTGAAAATCAGATCTAAGGGGTAGGATTCAGCTCCAGATTGTAAACGCGTACATGTAGGCATCTGAATAGAGGGGCTTGTTCACGCATACTCGTTCATGCATACTTCTCTGGTGCCATCTGAGATGCTTTGAGGCATCCTGCCAGAGTTTCACCTGCTTCTCCAGAAGAGCACAGGTCCCCCATATGCCCTGTGCTGTATCTGCCAGCCCCATGCAGGTGCCTATCCACTCTAGGGCGCCAGATGCTTATGGCCGCTGGACCCCGTAGAGCTATTTGGCTCACTGTGAAAGAGACATCTCATTTGGTCACCTCTAGAGTCCATGAGCTGCATTGACTAGATCTCCACTGACTGTAACAGGAGCGTGACATGCAGACACGACATTTAAGTGCCTATCAGCTGGAGCTGGTTCCCCCCAGTCCCTCCCCAAAGAGTTCACCAGCCAAAATGTAAAGACGCAAACTCAGAGGCACGTGAAAACATGGACCTAAAAAGCTTCACTGAGTCTCTCGGCAGATTAGTCTTCCAGTTTCACTTCATTTAGCAATCCTTTAAATCCTTTTAGCATCAACAAGAACATTCAGGAAGCGAATTATTGCAGCTGATGTGGCTGAAGCACAGGCTGAGCTAAAGCCTGAACAAATTTTGCAATTGTGTCCAGTGGCTGTTTTTTTTGGGATCTAGGTCCTGAAAAGTTAGTTCACTTTTACTTTTTAATCACATCGGTATCTCTATTTCAGATTAAAATTGTACATGTTTACCCACTGACCCTCCCCCCCCCCAAAAAAAAACAGCACCACGCCACCAACAAAAAAGTACAAAGAGCTCTACACAGCTCCACAGAACATTGGCTCCTGCGAAGCTGGAAGCTCGATAGCTGCAGTCGTTCAGTCTCTGCTAACATGGTGGAGACGCCAACAAGGAGAGGTGCGCTGCTAGACCTTGTACTAACGAACAAAGAAGGTCTAGTTGGAGAGGTGAAGGTTGGGGGCAGCCTTGGCTGCAGTGACCATGAGATGGTGGAGTTCAGGATCCTACAAGGAGGGAGCAGGGCAATGAGTAGGATTGCAACGCTAGACTTCAGGAGAGCTAACTTTGGCCTCTTCAGGGACATACTTAGAGGAATCTCCTGGGGTAGGGCCCTAGAAGGAAGAGGGGTCCAAGAAAGCTGGTTAATATTCAAGCATCACTTCCTCCAGGCTCAAGAGCAGTGCATCCCTCTGAGTAAGCGGTCCAGCAAAGTGGGCAGGAGACCTGCATGGATGAGCAAGCAACTCCTGGCAAAACTCCAGCAGAAGAAGGAAGTGTACAGAATGTGGAAAAGGGGACAGGCCACTTGGGAGGAATACAGGGACGTTGTCAGAGTGTGCAGGGATGCGACAAGGAAGGCTAAGGCCCAGTTGGAATTAGATCTGGCAAGGGATGTCAAAGACAACCAGAAGGGGTTCTTCAAATACTTCAATAGCAAAAGGAAGACGAGGGAAAACGTGGGCCTGCTGCTGAATGGGGCGGGTGCCCTGGTGACGAAGGATACAGAGAAGGCAGAGTTGCTGAATGCTGCCTTTGCTTCAGTCTTCACTGCTAAGGCCAGTCCTGAGGAAGTCCAGACCTTGAAGACAAGAGAGGAAGGCTGCAGAAAGGAAGACCGTCCCTTGCTCGAGGAGGATCAGGTTAGAGATCGTTTGTCCAAACTTGACCATCCATAAATCCATGGGCCCTGATGGGATGCACCCACAAGTACTGAGGGAGCTGGCAGATATTATCGCTAGGCCACTCTCCATCATCTTGGAAAGGTCCTGGAGATCAGGAGAGGTGCCTGAGGACTGGAAGAAAGCCAACGTCACGCCAGTCTTCCAAAAGGTCAAGAAGGAGGAGCCAGGAAACTACAGGCCTGTCAGCCTCACCTCCACCCCTGCAAAGGTCATGGAACAGCTCCTCCTGCAGCTCCTCACTACGCATCTGGAGGACAAGAAGGTGATCCGCAGTAGTCAGCATGGATTCACCAAACGGAAATCATCCTTGACCAATCTGATTGAGAGCCTTCTCTGCTGGAAGGACAGGCTGCGGAGATGAGGGCAGAGCAGTGGATGTTGTCTCCCTGGACTTCAGCAAGCCTTTTCACACTCTCTCCCACCACATCCTCCTAGGCAAGCTCAGGAAGCACGGGCTGGACGAGCGGACAGGGAGGTGCATTCAGAACTGGCTGGAGGGCACAGCTCCGAGGGTTGTGGTCAGTGGCACAGAGTCCACTTGGAGGCCTGGAGCTAGCGGTGTCCCCCAGGGGGCAGTCCTGGGTCCAGTCTTGTTCAACGTATTCATCAATGACCTGGAGGAAGGGACAGAGTGCACCCTCAGCAAGTGTGCTGAGGATACTAAACTGGGGGGAGTGGCTGACACACCAGAAGACTGTGCTGCCATTCAGAGGGACCTACCTGGACAGGCTGGAGAGGTGGGAGGAGAGGAACCTCCTGAAATTCAACAAAGGCAAGTGCAGGGTCCTGCCCCTCGGGAGGAATAACCCCAGGCACCAGGACAGGCTGGGGGTTGACCTGCTGGCAAGCAGCTCTGCAGAGAAGGACCTGGGAGTCCTGGTGGACAACAAGTTGAGCAAGAGCCAGCAGTGTGCCCTTGTGGCCAAGAAGGCCAATGGGATCCTGGGCTGCATTAGGCAGAGTGTTGCCAGCAGGTGGAGGGAGGGGATCCTGCCCCTCTACTCCAGCCCTGGGGAGGCCTCACCTGGACTACTGTGTCCAATGCTGGGCTCCCCAGTACAAGAGAGACATGGCACTACTGCAGAGAGTCCAGCGGAGGGCTACAAAGATGATGAGGGGACTGGAGCCCCTCTCCTCTGAAGAAAGGCTGAGGGAGCTGGGGCTGTTCAGCCTGGAGAAGAGAAGACTGAGAGGCGATCTCATCAACGTGTACAAGTATCTGAAGGGGGAGTGTCAAGAGGATGGGGCCAGTCTCTTCTCCGTGGTGCCCAGCGACAGGACAAGAGGCAATGGGCAGAAACTGAACCACAGGAAGTTCCATCTGAACCTGAGAAAAAACTTCTTCACTGTGAGGGTGACAGAGCATTGGAACAAGTTGCCCAGAGAGGTAGTGGAGTCTCCTTCCCTGGAGATATTCAAAAGCCGTCTGGATGTGATCCTGGGCAACATGCTCTAGGTGACCCTGCTTGAGCAGGGAGGTCGGACTAGATGATCTCCAGAGGTCCCTTCCAACCTAAACGATTCTGTGATTCTGTAACATGCTCTGCCTCAGTCCAGTTTGGGGCCATAAACTTACAACATTACTATGCTACTTCTGTGTTATTCAGTGAAATGCAAAGAGAACAAACTATGCTATGGCTTCCTGATCTGTCCAGCAGAAAACTGCATGCTTTAATTCACATCCAATCTGTATCATTCGATTTGAATTTTTCATACTATCCAGTCCCTCAATAGCTTTGTGATATGAGGAAAAAGTAGTTCCCTCACTGCACAAAAAGGTTAAATAAAGGGTGTTTAAGTAACTTAACTCCTCTGAGAAGAGGAACCAAAACATTGGCTTCTCCTTGGAACACTGCAAGTTTAAACACTGCCAAAATGTGAAATCCAGACCTCACTGGCGTTTTGGTATGTTTTTCCATGAGGCTTAGATTTTAGTCAGTTTGCAATACTTAAATATGGAAAGAATGTAGCTCCCTAAAATTAATGAAAAGCTCTTACAAGCACAGCTAATCACAGGTAGCGCTCACAACAGTATGTCTCCTCATCAAGCATTGCCTCTGTGCTTGGGATAGCATCAAGGGAGACACAGAAAACCTAATAGGAACTCAAATTTTGGCTGACAAAAAGCTTCCATTGAACTATTCTTCTTACCATTATTCTAGTTACTGTATTTCATTGTAAATTTATGCTTACTGACCATGTGTTTACTTACCACGACATAAAATTGTGGCATAATATATAACAGGATAATATAGCATATTATGCTATTATATAAGATATGCAAAAAAGCCAGATGTTGCTTGAAAAGAAACAAAAGAGCAGAGGACAAAATAGAGGATACATAGTCAGATATTACAGTTTAAGTTTCAGAGGAAGGAAGAGGCATTTGAATTGAAAAGGATGTATTTTCTCTAATATGGAATTGTTTTTAGACAGTGCAATATACAGTGAACGGAGTGGACTGGAGAATCGAGACCTATAGCTTTAACTTATTAAAAACCTGTTTTTCTTTGTGTTTTGTTTTGTTTTCCCTCTGATTGCTTCTCAAAAGCAATAAAACGCAAAACCACCCATTCATCACTCATTCATCACATCATTTGATCCTCACTCTTGGTAGCAGTTATTTTGCATTTTAGTTCTAACCACCCCACCCCATTCCTTGCAGTAATATTAACGAGAAGCTTCCTGCTTGTGGATGCCTTTCTGCCGTGAATCCAATTACTGCGGCTGCAGGGAGGGGTTCAACGGGCAGCAAATGCAACAGGGAAGACAGGCTGGTACCACAGAAAGATTGTTTAAAAGCTGCTCGCAATCCTCCAAAGTTCAGCTAGGCATCTTCTACAGGAAGGAACAGATAACTCTATTCTGTAGGCCCACAAAAATCCTCGTACAGGATGAACAGGCCTTGTGCGTCAGTTCTGGGCCAGTACGGGTGGGAATGATGTGCTTAGCCAAATAAACACCTCTTCGGTGATATTCTGTAACTCATGAAGGAAGTGAGCATAAATTCAAATCGCAAACAATGTGGCAAAAAATAAGCTGTAGAAAAACACGCTCTTTTCTAAAAAGACAGAAAAGCTTTTACACATCCAGTGATAGACAACTAATTGTCTCTTTGAAAGGAATTACAGACTGGCCACCTGATGAACAACCAAATCACACATCTATGCACGAGGCATTTATCTGAGGAGTTCAGGCAAACGCTTCCGTGCACTATGTGGCCCCAGACCCTGCTTGCCAACATAATGGTGGAGTGCTGAAATGAGAGGTGTTTTACTGACCCTCCAAAGGTTAGACGCCACGCTGCAGGAGAGCCGGTGGGAGCAGCAGCCCTGCCGCCAGGAAGGGGCTGTGCTCAGAGGGCAGGCAGCCCCTGCTACAGGGGGAAGTGGCAGGCGATCTGCAGATTGTTAAAGGACTATGCCTGCAAATTTAGCACCTTTTCTTTTGTCTTTAGCAGCTTAAATGTGCAAGAAGCATTCACAGTGCATTACTTCTGAAGCATCTGAATAGTCACATTTGACACTTCCGTGTTAAATAAATTAACTTTATCGTGGGTGGAGAGAAGCTGCCCTGGAAACCTTGAAGCTTAATTTTCTTTTACATTCTGTTGTCTAATGTCAACATCAACAGGGTGTAAACCCCTGCAAATCCAATAATGGGTTAAAAATACTTAAAAATAAGTATTTTGGAAGTACTTCATGATTATCTTCAGCAGTAGGAGACCATTATCTGAACATAAGCTCACACTTTATTAACATGATCACTTAACCAAATCATTTTACCTCTGAGGCATGTAAATTTGGAAATAATAAAACAGAGAGGAAAAACAGATGACTACAAAAGGAACAAAAGCCAGCAGCATTTCAGGCTTTCATTTTAATACCGTAATGCAGCCTTTACAAGCAAATTTGGAAGGTACTTTATGGGCTGGATTTTAGCCTCCAAGAGACAAAAGACTCCTATCAAATGTTACCAACATATTATTATTTAAACAATTTCTCATGTAGAATTCAACATTTACAGTTTTTCAGTGCAGAATTAACAGAAAGGGAGAAGCTATGCTTGTCCATTTATGGCATCTATATGCATGCTAGCTGACCTTTCCTCTGACTCAATGCCCGACTGTGGGACATCCAAGGACATGAGAACCGGCGACATAGGTTCCCCTCTTCTTCTGTGTTCCAAAACAGACAAAACCAGTTTATGCTTACGTAGAAAACAGAATCTTTGAAACCACTGGTATATTCTGGGGTGATTTTATTTAATGATTTGAAAAGTATGTATGTACTTATTTAATAACTTTTAATGTTGGTCTTCCAACAGCTTCCAATATAATCAATAGAGTTAAGTGATAATTTCTCAAATACCACTATAGGTTTTTGCCTTGCTGATCAAGTTGCTTATGATTTATATCCATGGTATAGCTACCTACCAGGATGTGTTGATTGTTTTATAGCCATTCTACAGCTGTTGAAGTGACATCATGCACAAACGTTGAAATGGATAGCTGCACTGACACCACGTTGAGTGAGATGAGTTCCGTTGCTCCACTGCTTGTACTTTGGACAATTGTTTACATTTATCAACACGTGAATACAATGTGCTCACATTTTCATTAACAATGCCTTCACTTTACAATCATTTTGCACTAGAGCAAGATCTTATTTTTTGAAACTACTATCAAATTGTTAGCATTAGGTGGATAGTTAAGTGGATCCCCATTTAACAAAGTTACTGAGCGAGTTTGCAAATACCTCAGTAAATATAAGCTATGCTGACCCTTATGCCAAGAAGTTAGACAGCATCAGGAGTATTTTGTGAGGATTGTTTTCACTGGAAGAAAAAAATGATTTTATGAATGTGTTATCTCTCTGCATAACCCTTTTATGCAAATAATCTGTCCAAAGTCCTATTTCCTAAATATAGTAGCAACACAAAACAGCAGGGGGTTACTTCCGTGTTCAGAAGTCTAATCACATTTCTGGATTGGTCTAAGTTCAGAATTTCTGGCTCGTGTAGCATTTCCAGTGCTCTGTTTTACTGTTTGTTTTATTCCTATAGCGGAATAAAATAGTGAACACAAAACTGATTTTTACTATTTTCTGTCAGTTAACAATTACATACATGACAGTATTCATAGAGAATTATATATCATTAAATAATGTAAACTTAAAAATCTAATAGATGATTTGAAGAAGGATGTAAGACAGTGGCTAAGAAATACTCCTTCTTTTGGTTTCTGCTTCAGACCACAGTACCAGTGCTCCTCCAGCTTCAGACCCCAGTACCAGTGGGGTCTGGTACTTTGATACTCTACTTCTAGCATTTCGGTTCCTTTTGCACCTGCTCCCGCAGGTTGATTCTAACACAATCAAATCCACACCCTCACCCTTCCCTTGCTAGGAGTCAGTCCCGCGTTTGACCATACACTAAAGCGAAGTTGAAGCCTCCTGCAGCTAGGTTAATAGTACTAGGTTAATAGTAAAAACCAATGACCTATTCAAAACCTTTAACCTGCCAGGTTAAAGTTATTCCAAATGAGCTGCTGGGTCAACTATGCACCAGCACTTTGTCAGATTAAACATCGTTTATCCATGTAAGTGATCTGTTAGCCTCTCCAGAGCTGTCCCACTACCCTTTCCACCAGTTTCTCCTTGTCTCCTTGCTAGTCACTGACACTAGAAATTGTGGAGTTTGGAAGCTGCAGGTTCAATTTGGCATTTTTTCTTTCTCTTTGGACTCTTGCCCCAATCAGACTTTCCATGATCATTCACTGAATCCCTGCACTGAACTTGTGCCTCTCTTAGAGCCTGTGCTGGTCCGCCCTCAGCCTTTCCAGTTGCCTCCACCATCTAGTGCACCAGAAAGGTATACCACGGGGTAAGAAGGTCTTTCGGCAGGCCATTTGCTCTTTTCCTCTTGATCGTTTTCCGGGCTGCAGCAGCCCCCGGGCATGCAGCCAGCGCACAGGCTGCTCTCACCCCACCCTGCACCTCATGTCTGGGTGCCTGCCTCACCTCTGGAGCGGTGCCGGGGGCCGCACCCCACACTCGGCCCCACCGTCGAGCCTGCCCTGGGCCTGGCCCCTGGCCCAGCACTGCTGCGCCCGGGCAGCTCTCTTCCCACTACCCCTACGCTTCCCTGCTCTCCCTCCACACATCTGCCCAGCTTAGCTTCCACTGCCTTATGCCACCGTGGCTGCTCAATGGCAGTTTTTAAATTTTGAATGCAGATACAACATGCACGTCGGTGCAATTATAGTTTACTCTGCTTAAGAAAAGTAAAGACTGGAAGTGAAGAGCTAGAAAGATCGGCTGTAACAGTATGCTTCTCTCCTAGCTAAGCATCAGTCACACATCTAACATAGCACAGATTTTGAACTAATCTGTAAGTCAAAGTAGTGCTATATCATCGCCCAGGCACTTCCCCAGAGATGACAGGCTCCTCTATAGGCAGCTCTTCTCACACAGATGTCCTCCTTCTCCTGTGATGACTTTTGCTTCAGCAGCACCAGACCATGAGCACTCAAACTACCCTAGGCTTGGCTCACAAAGAGTTTTCATTTCCTGCACTAATGCAGACCCATGCTGTGTCACCAGGGCAGCTTGCAAATGGGCGGAAGTGTCACCATCAGAGCATGGAGGAAGAGTTGTTTTGCTCCTGACCTTGAATGAAGGTGTTTAGATGAAAAAGTGTTTTTGATACTCAGAGCTAATATATGTCTGCCATGCAATTAACTATGGCGTTAATTGCAAAGGGACAGAAGTATTTCTGCCTCCTCTTTGAGCATCTCCTGCCAGGCATCACAGTGCCAAAGTCTAGGGGGAAAGAGAGAAACCTTGCTGTTCTGGGTAGCAGGATTCAGCTGCTCCTTCGAAACATATCACTTTATTTTTTTCTTACTGTTCTCTCATCTCCATCCCCAGGAAAGCGTGTCCAGCTGCTAACCGCATCATGCTTTCTAGGATCACGCAAAACGCAGCTGCCATCACCAGTGCTGCCGGCCCATACAAGGGAGAAGGTGGTAGGCAGCTATTAACTGCCTCTAGAATAACTTTTTGGCTGAATGGGAAGAAACAATTGCCACTTTTGTATTCCTACTTAAAGAATACTATCACCAAAACCAGGCAGCCAAGGATATGGACAGGCACCTTAGCTAAAGGGGTGGCTAATCCATGGTGTTGAAAGCACAGAAGCGGGGGAAGTCTGCAACAGCACTGAGAGAAAGCTCAAGGGAGTAAACAATAAGTTGTCCTGATACAGTTTTCAACCCATAGCTACCACTGAGCAGAGCTAGGCAGCAATTGCATCCAGTTTTCAATCAGTATTATTTCTAGCACCAGCCACAAATTTCCAGCTGTGCAAGGAGCCCTACTACTGCTCTGCTGCTGCTGGTACACTGCGGCAGCTGCTGAGCAATAGGGGGTCACCCAGGCCAGGCAATGCAGCATGTTGCTTTGCAAAGTGCTAAGACACAAATGGTAGTCAGTCCTAGCAGTGCAATTTCCTGTTTCCTAGGGCAGCAGCTGATTTCAAAACAGGACATCAGACATACCAGCAAAGCTGGTTATAAGAATCTCTTTAATGCAATAGGACGGGCATCAAAGGACCTGCTCGGTAGGCAAGTGGTTGGATCCCTGCAAAGCAGTCTGTAATAACAGGCAGAATACCCGTGCTACACATGGCACAAAATCATTATATTGTGCAATTTTACTAATTTGGTTATGACTGTTCCCATTCTGATCATGTGGCAACTTTTCCATCATCAAATCCAGCAGAGCAGACTGAATACAATTGTTTCTTGAATATACAAATCATATAAATTGCTTTGCCTGTAAAGCTCAGCTCAGCTTTGCCTTCTTGGTCATATCTTCAGTGGTAGGTTTTTTTTAATGGCTGGTATTACAAGAAAATGAGATCATACATAAATTCTTCAGCATGTCACTGCATTAAAAGTTACCAGAACATGCAGCAATTGTATCAATATATGTACATGCAGCCTCTAACATCCTCCCTGCAGATTATAGATCTTATTTCTCTGTTTTTCTTTATTCCTTGTAAGAAACTAGAGTAACGTATTACACATTACTGTGTATGATACCTCATGTTTCCTCAGTATGAAATACAATGTCTATAGGGTTAATTAACAAAGTGGTAATTTGCAGGAAAACTACTAATGTAATTAATACAACTGGAACAGGAAGGACTTCTTAATTCTGCATCCCTTCAGGACCCAGAGTTTCAGCAAGACTGTATCAATTTTTCTTAAATACAGGTTGACACAATTAGAACAATTCAAGCACAGATTTACCAAGGAGGAGAGCACCAAAGGTGCTGAAGTTACCCCAGCAGCATTGCATGTAATTATCTTCAGCGGTCATCGTTGAAGGACTCCACAGAGCGCACAGTTCGCACTTACACACTCACAGAGACTGACGCCCACAAGTAGTTGGATTTCGTTCCTGCAATAAGAAGTAGCCAGGATGATGAGTGGATGAAAGCTAGAAATGCCACGGTAAACAGAGCTAGTCCACAGGATAACTTTTGCTTGTTAAGCAAAAATCTCATTCCACAAGAACAGAGCAGGTAGAGTAAAGGTAAAAGCATTTTACTTTGCATCACTGTTTGTTTCTGACATGCAGTAGTTGCTCACTTCAGATTCCCCCGTCTGGTTAGGTCCTCTTCTTGTACTACCAGGTGCACTGGGATGAGTCCTTCACTTGCCACTCCCATGGCAATCCAATTCTTTTAATTTAATCCAATTATTAATATGTGGAGCTGCTACTTCCGTTTGCAATGTATTTAGAACTTGACTTCTTTTGTCCTTACATCAGGAGAGTCAAATAGGGGTTGGCTGGGGAACTTGCTACTCACAGCCGAGGAAATTTGGCCTTCTCTTCTGTTGTTGTTCACACGGCTCTTAGCCTTTGCTCTGGCCTCAGAAGGTCACCACTCTTTCTTCTGCCTGTTCTACTCTGGAGCAGCTTTACAGATGGAAACAGGAAGCCTTCACATCTCACTCAGATCCTAACTCCTTCCTTCAGCTGAATTCCCTCTCTCCTCTTCTTCAAGACCTTTACACTAGTTGCACATACAAATTAACTGTGAAGTCAGTTAGATGTTTACCATGAATTTAGCAAGGAGGAAAGTGAGGACAAATCACCTGGCTTCATCTCTGCCATTAGTGTCCGCAAATGCTCCTGCGCAGTGCCAGCAAACGCTCCTGCGTCATACATCCTGGACTGTGGTCCCAGTCACACAGCTGTATGCCCACCGCTCCTCCAGGTCCCCACACTGACACCAGGACTGTATTATATCCTGGCTACACGGTAAACCTTCACCTAGGTTCGTTTAGGTAACCATTCATTTTCACCAGCTATAGCAGGCCCCCAAAGTTTTTTTTGAGACTTTCCTTTTCTAATTGAAACTCCATTGTACTCAGTGCTACAAACAGTACTGCACACCTATTATCAGCCAGGGTCCGTCACCGAGGCGCTCTGCAAAACTGACACAGTGCAAAGGAAGTTGCAGGGCTGTCACTTAAAGGGAAACACCATCATGTTGGATTCTGTTTATTATTTTACACATATTAATTAAAGGGCTAATCATCCTGCAGAAGGAACCAACATTTGTAGTTTCTGGTGTTGCTTTCATTGCAATTGTTAAATATATATAAAACTAAGGATTTATCTAGACTACTCACACATATTTTACTTAAAAGGGGGAAGGGAAAAAAACTAATTTACAAAAAAATCCTATTTAATATAACCTGCATATACAGAATATCCATGTGTTTCTCCTTAAGTATTAGGTATCCATTTCTCATTAAATTTAATTAAGTATACTTGATGACAGAGTAAACACAAATAAGTGACAAACCTCATTACATTCTTCTTAAAACATGCAGCTATTGACTTCAATGGGAGTTGAATCAAACCCTAAATTAAGAGTTGCATTGCTCAAGATTAAAACAACTTGTTTTAAAGCCTGGGGACGGTTTGTTCATTTTTCTTTTTAATATTATATTAGAATTATTCTGTTTTAATACTTGTGCAAACAGGTGGGATAGGATTCCTCTTACCTAACTTTAGATATTTATTGTGTACACTTATGCATCTGAGCTAGTCATGCCAGACTCTCTTTATATTCAAAGGAGAGAAACAACCTCTTCTATGGCATGATTCACCTGGCCTATTTTAGATGTCTGCTTTAGAATGAGATAAATCATGTACTAGCAGCATGTTTTTCTTCATTGAAAATATAGGTAATTACGCAACTCAGAGGTAGCTGTGTACACTACAGGTCTTTACATTGGATAAAATAAATACTTTACCTGGCAATTGCAAATATTTAGATTTGCTGTCACTGAAAGTTGGAGATGATTAGCCAGTTTGTTGATTTGAAGCACAAATGTGCCTTTTATCTGATCTTCCAGTTGGAACTTGCCTGCTACAAGTAAAAGAAAGCTAAAAAATATTTTTAATCAATAATACTCTCTATGCTATTCTTTTGACATTCTGCATTCATAGCTGACCAACATCAATAGCTACTGATATTTAAAAGAAGGTGAATATGCTGCTCTTTCAATTTCCAGTGGTAGGGGGTTTTATACAAATCCAAGCTGAGTAAAAACTGGATTCTGATACTACTGCCCTACGCAATGAATTTTGCCTTATCCTAGAGATCCCACTGTAACCAACAAAAGCGCTCTTGGAGTTCAGAGCTAATCACAGAATTATCTGTGATATCATTAAATTCTAGTCAATCTGCTTCTTAGCTGCAACGGAAGGCATTTTCACTCCACAGTTCATATTCATCTTCATTGGTATATTCTCAGGTATTATAATTTTGCTATATCACAGTTACTGTATCTTGTTTTCCACAATAGAATATGTAAATAAAAACAGAATTTTATCTGGTACATTAATAAGTATACTAGCTTCAGGGCTGTGCTTTCAGTTCAAATAATTCATCTGAAGATATCATTAAGTTTTTTTGCTTTGCTCCTTTATCTTAGATTATGCGACTTTCATTATATGTTTCACTTATTTTAACTTAATTAAATGAAAATTAAAGTGATAATGTCTCTAAGATTTATTACCTTTCCTCTCCCCATGCAGTCCTGGAAAATATGAGAATATAAGTAAACCAATCAAGTTGCTGAGAGTTAATATCTCTGCTGATCTGGTTATTATTTTCTTCTAAAAGATGAGCTGAGGTATACCATGAAACAAACTTTCTCACAGTGAGTTAAATTTATCTCTTGCAGTCAGTACACAGAAGCCTTACGTACCACTGCATATTTTGGAGATTTAACTATAACACATGTGCTATAAAGACCTTAGAATCATAGAATACTCTATGCTGAAATGACTTTGGGAGGTCATTAGGTTGAATCCCCTGCTCAAAACTGCTAATTTCAGAGTTAGATCAGGACGCTCAGGGCTTTCTCCAGCCAAGTTTTGCATCCCTCCAGCCTCCCTGGACAACCTGCTCCAATGTTCAACCCGCCATGAATTTTTTTTTTTCACAGCAGCTAATACAACTTTTTTAATGCAATTTACATCCATTGCCCCTTTTCCTTTTGTCATGGATCTCCAAGAAGATCTTGGCTCCGTTCTCTCTATAACTCCCCGCTAGAAAGTTGTACACAGCAGTTAGGTCCCCCTTAACCTTCTCTTCTTCAGACTGAACAAATCTGGTCCTCCCAGCCCCTCCTCATATTGTCACATGCTGCAGCTTCCAAGTCATCTCAGCGCTCCTCCCCTGGACTTGCTCCAGGGCATTAGTCATTAATATTTCCTGCATTTGGGAATATCAAACTGGACACAGTATTAAAGACGCAGCCTCATGAGTGCCATAGAGAGGTAATAACCACTTCCTTCGGCCTGCTGGCTACCCTCCTACTAACGCAGCCTACTATGCAACTATGCCTTGTGGCTGCGAGGGTGAACTGCTGGCTCATGTTCAACTTGTCCACCATGACCCCCAGGTCCTTTTCCTGCAAAGCCACTTTCTAGCCTGCTAGTCCCCAACCTGTATTGTTGCATGGGATTTTTCATTCCCAGATGAAGGGCTTTACTCTTGCCTTTTTGCACTTCAAGGGGTTTTTGTCAGCCTCTTTCTCTAGCCTATTCAGACCCTTCTAAATAGCAGCCCTAGCCTCCAGGACACCGTCTTCTTCCCCCGATTTAGTGTCGTCTGCTAATGTAGTGAGGATACACTCTAACTCATCATCCAGGTTGTCACTGAAGACATTAAATAGTACCAGGCCCAGTATCTAACCTGAGGAACGCCATTCATAACTGGCTGCCAGTTGGACTTTGAACTAATCACAACTCTCTGAGCCTACTGGTTTTTCCACCTACTTTGTAGTCCACCCACCCACTCCATATCTCTCAAGTTTGTCTACAAGTACACTACCAGAGATGATGCTGATAGTCTTGCTAAAGTCAAAATAAGCAATTTCCATTGCTCATCCCTCATCCCTCATCCCTCATCCCCAAAGCAGTGATCTCATCATAGAAGGCAGACAGGTGTCTGTGCTAAAGCCATTCTGGCTGTTCTCAACTTGTATTAGTTCCCAGTGAGGAAACAATATATATTTCATCCTACACAGCAATAACGCTTCCAGGAATTAGGTATACTGATGGCTTTATGATGCAGCAGTCAGATTTGGGCTAGCTTTTAGATGACAGTACACGCAGAAGGAAGCATAGAGACTCTCAAGCTATGTCCATACTATCCCCCAAGTTAGTTTGGACCGGAATTTGCACTCTTTGTACATATTCCTCATGTGCTGGTTCACATAAGCCTGAGACTTGCGTAAGCTGCCATGATAGGGAATTAAGGTATGACTTGTAGAGCATCTTGTGCTTGAACCTCATTCCTGTAAGCAGTTTGGAATGAGCAACACACAGGTCACTTGAACTGGCCTACTGCCAAACCTATAAAGTTGTCCCATCGTACCTAGCAGCCTCATCCAGCTCTCTGTATGCCCCCACACCTTGACATCTTTCTGCTTCAGTGCTGACACCCCATCATTAGCTGTAGCTGGTGAGCTGCCAAATACCCACTCCGTCTATGAGATTTAAACAGCGGAGAATGTCTGGTATCAGCAGGGGATCTATTTGGCTCCCAAGGATATAATGCTTAATAAATTTTGTAAATATATGGAAATTATTTGGGGAATGCCACTCCAACAGGAGCTCATGGCAACTGGTCAATATCACTTTAGCAGAAGAGCTGAAGAGAACACAGAGAAGAAAATAAAACCTCAGGGTTGTCTTTTCCAAGATGAGGGCCCCTCTACAGCCACATAAACCACATATTCATGACTGCAGTTAAGGATCTGTATGGCAGGTGAGATCCCAGAGACAGATTTTTAACACTGAGGCTTCTTTGTAATCTAAGAATGCCTAAGTAAGGCTCCACACTTAGTCCTATTCATAGCCTGTCTAGAGCTGATGGTACACTGCCATGAGCCCATTTCCTCAGGTTTCACAAATATGCTTTCCAGGTATGATTATCAGAACATACAAATAGCCATGCTGGTTCAGATTGCAAGTCCATTTATCCCAGTATCCTGTCACCACCAGTGGCCATAAGCATACATAAGGAAGAACAAGAACAGAGCAAGTGTATAGGAAGCTCTCTCAAAATTTGACTATTTTCAGCTCAGGGTTTTTTATGAGTGGCTTGTCTATTAATCCTGAATGAATCTCTCTTTTAAATATTTCTACACTCTCCCCTTGAAGCCGTGTAAACTGTTGCATCCATAATGCAAAAATCCTTTGGCAAGGAGTCGTAAAAGTTCATCTGTTGTGCAAAGCACCATCTCCTCTCACTAGCATTGAACCCAGGGCCTATGAGTTCCTTTTGATGGCCACTTGTTCTTGTACTGGAAGAAATGCCAAGGTCAATCCTTTCCCACCCTTTCTGTGTCAATTATGCTTATCATAAAGACTTTGCTCCTGAATGGTAATATTAAGCTCAGAGCCCATCGCTTACATGTGAAGGCTATCTTACATGTGAAGTTAGGATTGTTTTTTTCCATGAGTATCATTTAACATTTACAGGAGCCAGATTTTATCTACCTTTTAATTTCTTAGTCACTCGGTCTTACAAGGGCCTATTGTGGTCCTTCGCAGTCTGCCTTTGAACTTAACTGCCCTGAATATCTTCATAACACTAGCAAACTGTCTCACCTCACTGCTCGCTTCTTTTCCAAGTCACTTAAGAGTGTAATGAACAACAGATATCCCAGAACAGAGCCCTGGGGAACGACAGTGGTGACCTTCCTCTACTGTAATAACCAACCACTTCTCTTCCCCTCTGCTTCCGAACTTGTAGCTAATTATTTACCCATAAAATGACCTCCTCTTTAATCCCATGACCACTTAATTTCCTCAAAAACTTTGATCAGGGTGCTGTCAAATGTCTTTGTAAGTCCAAGGAGATTGTATCAGCTTGCCTTTATCCCAATACTTGCTGACACCCTTCAAAAAGCTCCAAGAGGACTGCAAAGAAGGACTTCCCTTTTCTCGAAGCCACATTTGCTCTCCTGAGGTAACTTGTATTAGCCCAGGTAACTGCTCATTCTATCCTTTATTATAGTTTCCACAAATCTGCCCAGAGGTCTGATTTACAGTCCTGTAGTTCCCTTGATTCTCTCTGAAAACTACTTTACAACTGGTATCTACTTGCCACGCTCCAGCCCTCGGGTACCAAGGACTACAGTAAGGACTAATGTAAGTCTTCTTAGAACTGGTTGGATGAAATAACATTTGGTATTGGTGATTTGTTAACATCCATGCTGCCAATTCGTCACAAAATCTCCTTTAAAGTCACAGTTTCAGTCAGGTCCCCTGCTGGAAAAAGGATTCCGGCACGTGGGTTTTCCCAGTTCCTTCCACAGTGAATGCCAATGTCTTTTCAGAAAAGGTCACCTGCTCTCTGTAGTGGTCCTTTTATACTACGATCGTTGATTGGCCCTACACACTCTCTACTGAGCTTCTTGATGTGTTTAAAGAAGGTTTAGTGCTAGTTTAGAGTCCTTTAGCAAGTTGCTCCTTCCAACTCTTTCTTTGGGCCTGCTTAATTATATTTTTACATGCTATCAGCCAGGGTTTATGACATATTTCTATTTTCTTCATTTGCATATGACTTCAGCTTTTCGAAGGTCACTTTTTTGCTTCCAATAACCTCTTGTATCTTGTTGCATAGTCATAGCTGATTCCTTTTACCTTTACTCAAGCCTGCCTTAATATGCACGCTTATATGCATGCGCTGGCATATAACCTTAAGATGTTAAAAGCACAATTCTGCCATATCCCAGGAATTGGCTTCTAGTGATTATGATTATGTGAGTATTAGTTAAGAGGAAGAGAAGGCTACGCGGTTTCTGATAAGAGAGCAGATGGCACTCCCCAGCCTCTGGCTCTCTCGGGACACCGGACATAGAAGTACCTCCTGATAAAGCAGAGTCACAGCACCTTTTCAACAAAAAACATGTTCCCCCTCCAATTTCTTATACTCCACTGATGTACTGCACAGAGGGTCACTACCTTCTTCCTTCATCATATGCCTCTCCAGGCCATAGCACTCTACAGCAACCCTCCAAGACCCCAATCCATATTGCCCTGTGAGAAATCCTCCTCACAGTCTATTTTCTCCAGTCCAGGACAGTGCAGTCCCAATGAGTATTCAAATGCAGCTAATGATTAATGAATCCTAGAAGTAAGGGAAGGAGAAGAATAAACCTCCAGTAGTATTCTTGGACATCAAGAAAAAGCAAAAGGAAAGGGAGCCATGGAATCATTGTCCAAAGCAGCACCAAATACCAGGACAGTAGCATCATGAAGTGCAAGGGTCAGCTGCAGCTGCTTTCACGTGATCGCTCTCATGCACACTTTTCCCTGCTGTTATACACAGCTAGCCTGCTTTCAGGCTATCACTCTTGCTTTTTTTCTTGTTTTAGGCAAAAAACATATCCTATTTGGCCATGTTGCCCTCTTTTCCCACCCTAAGGGATCTATTTTAGCAGCAACAACCCCGAAATCATATAGACAGCATATGAGGCTGGAAGACGCAAAGAAAAGAGGCAGTAGCACCAAGTAATACTTGCAAGATGAAGAAGTCTGACATGCTGGTAAGCCAAAGTCTAGAAGAGGGGGAAGGGAGCAGCCACTGCTCAAGCAATTGGGAGGAGAAGAAGAGACCGTGAACAAGAAGAGACTCACAGAGGAAGTGCTTGAGGAAACCTGCTCCGTGAAAGGAGCAGTCTGCAGCCATATAGGCTGCAAGATGCAACCTGTGAACGTGGTGTATCTTGAAGATTAGCTTTCTTCACAGGAGTAGGCCTACAGCCTGTGGCAGTTTCAGGGTAGACACAATGGGCCTGAGCTCCACAACCTGCTCAGCCCAGTCCTGGCTCCCTGTTTGCCTCACAGGGGTTGTGCAGCACACAGAAAGCTATAATAATATGAGCATCACTTGGATGTTGACATCGAGGCAACCATCAAAGTCTACCACTTCACACTTAAAATGCCTAAATGAAAATGCAAAGCCCTGTTGAAGTGGGAGCTGAGGGCCTCGTTAAAGATCCTGCAGGATACCGTTCAGTGGAAATGTCTGTGTTTGGCAGGGGGAAACAGCGCAACCCACAATGTCCTAACTTAGCTGGACCTCTAGTTTTTAACACAATACAAATAAATCAATAACAATTACTACAGTAAACTGAGATTTGAATTATGGACTTTTTAATCAGGGAAGCATTGCTTTATTTTTTAAAAGTAGTATGATCAAATATTATTGACCTAGGTTAGTGCTGGAAATATTTATTTCAAACACAGTAAGCCGATTCAATACATTTTAAATGAAAGATGCTTCACATTTATTCTTTGCATTGCCATGAAGTCTTTTTCACTTAATGCAAGGAGTTAATGAAACTAGCCTTCACTAATCTGCGTGACAATTTTCACAGTAATTAGTTCAACAGGAACAGACAAGACCTTACAGCTCTTCCAAGCCTGGAGGCCAATGGCTGCAACATTCAACCAATCCTGCTGCACATTCGCCTACATTCTCTAGCTACAGCTCAGCTTTCAGAAACAACCCCTCTGGCTTTCTGGAGTCCTGCGCTTTGAAGCCTCCACTGACAGTAAATGGAGTTAACGCCACCCATTAGTACAACAGTATTTGTAAAATGCAGTTTTTGAAGAATTTGCCCTATAATTAAGGTGTGCGTGTCAGCATCCTCTTTAGTGGCATTGGCAATTAACATTACTAATAGACATGTCTCATGTCTGCAGCCTTTCACATGCTATTTTGGCCCTCTGTTTCTGTTGCTAAATAGAAGAAATACTACTTATTTATAAGAAAACACTTTTGTAGCTTCCTGGAACAGTTTTTAGCTAAAAATCACAGAAAAAGTCCCTCTCCTGTCCTGGATTTATGCAACAAAAAATAAAACACCTAAGGTGGTAGACATTCTAAATGCTGGAACACGGTCTTGAAAGCAAGGTGGAGTAATGAAGAGATGTATGGGAAAATGGTTATTTTTCACAAATAAAATTCTAGTAGAAGACTCCATAGGTAGCATCTGGTTTTAGTCAGGATCCGTTTTGGAAGGATGATCTACCATGAAAGATAAGCTGTGTAAATGAAGCTCTTTTTACCATATGAGATGGCTGTACCCAAATGCCTAAAAACTCTAGATGAAACTAGCTGAAATAATAACCATTGTGAGGAATGACAGCATCTTTCTAGAGCTACTGGTGTACCAACTCAGCACTCCTCTAAATATTCCCATTAGTCAGCAGAGATTGAAAAACCTATTTCTTTCTTGTTATTGCCTAGAAGCTCATTGTAATGGATCTGCAGAAAAGAATGTCATTGTGCTCTTTCTCAGCCCTGGGAGTAGATCTGGGGTGATCCAGGAGCACTGTGACCGACGCTTCCCATAGCCTGCAGGTGCTAGGTAGAAAGAGAGAGTAGAGAGAGTCGTTATATTCAAAACACCGCCTGGGAGAGTCCCAGGAAAAACTCAACTTCTACTGGAACGAAGCCACGAAGGATATACAAAACAGGAACAAATCTTTGTCTTGACATTCCTTTTCCGTAGTTTCCTTCTAGCCCATAGGAGAGCTTTTTTTCTGATAAAAGAAAAAAAAATGGAAATAACAGGTTTGGACTTCAGTCAGAGACGGATTCTGTACTCTATTAAAAATCCAGTGGGTCTGCTTGCTGTTTTCTCTGTGGGAGACACCTCCTCTCAGCATCTGCTAAACAACATAATACTTTCCTTGTATTTTCAAGAGTTGTTTCGTAGCTTGTTTTTGCTGCTTTGCCATCGGGAATCAGGTAAGTTCCTCTCTGGGCCAGCCTAGAGATGCCAGAAGCTACACCAAAACAAGGAGCCTCCTGGAACCTATTGTTCCCACTGAGCTCTGAGGTCCTTAGTTTTGCACAGCTCTAGCGGGGAGGCACCCTTCCAGCAGCCCCGCTCCGGCACCCGGCTGTGCGGGACCGCCGCTGTGCAACGCTCACCCCGCTCCTGCCGCATCCCGCCACGCGACACTCCTGCTTTCCCAGGACAACACCGGCATCTACCTTTCCTTCACCATGCAGCTGTGACCACATCTGCAGTTCAGCCCTGAATAAAGCCTCTCTTCTTTGACCGAAATATTTCAGAGGATTTTTTACAAGCTGTTCAGCTAGCGCCTGTTAGACAGCCACAGACATCGGCAACTTCCTTCAGAGAGACAGAGCTGCTCAAACCCACGTGGGTCTTCCCGATCCACGTCCGAATGAAACGCAGGATGAAACTGCTGCTGAGACGCAGCAGTAACAGGGAGGCTGAGAACATCTCGCTTCCATTTCTTCGTGAAAACTTCCCACACACTGCCCCTTACCTTCCCTGCAGAAAAAACAAAAACAAAAACATTTTGGACCCACTTTTCATGAGCGTAAAAACATCCATCCACTGAGGCAGAACAGAGAAGCACAGGGGTGCAAGTTCTGTGTGTGTGTGTGTGTGTGTGTGTGTGTGTGTCTGTCTGTCTGTCTGTCAGTGTCTCTGTGTCTGACAGTGTCAGTGTGTGTGCGTCTGTCAGTGTCTCCGTGCATGTCTCTTGTGTGTCTGTGACTGTGTCAGCGTGCCTCTGTGTTTGTGTGTGTGTGTGTGTGTGTGTCTGTGGGTGCACATGTGTGTTTGTCAGTGCAGTGTGTGTGCGTGTGGGTGGGTGGGTGGGTGGGTGCACGTGTGTCTGTCTGTCTGTCAGTGCTGTGTGTGTGTGTGTGTGTGTCTGTCTGTCTGTCTGTCTGTCTGTCTGTCTGTCTGTCTGTCTGTCTCTTCCCGCCGGTCCCTCTGGGCGGGCTGGCTCCTCGCTCGGGCAGAGCCAAACCAAACAGAGGCCAAGCGCCCGGCGCAAACACCTGACTCAAGGGCGGTCCCGCCTGCGCAGGGCGCCGGCACCGCCCGAGCTGCTGCTCCGGCAGCGGGGCGGCCCCCGCGCCCCGCCCGGCCCGCACCGCTCCGCTCCGCTCCGCTCCGTTCCGGGGCGGTGCCCCACGCGCGGCGGGGCGGCGGCGCGTGCTCCGCTCGCGGGCCTCGGCCATGCTGAGGCCGCGCGCGGCTCCGAGGGGGCGCGCGCCGCCCCGCTCCCGCCGGCCGCCTGCGCGAGCCTCCACCACGCCATGAGCGCCGCGCCTCGGGGGCCGGACCTCGGCTTCCTAAACGAGGAGGAAGCCAGGACGATTTTCCAGGTGCTGCAGAGGGACTCGGAGCTCCGGCGGGCGGAGGAGGACAGAGTCAGGTACCGGGCTGGATCCGCGCGGGGGTCCCGCGGCCGGGACGGTGCCCCCACGCGGGGCGGCGGCGGGAATCGCGGCCCGCGGAGGGCGGCGCGCGCGCCTGTGGGCGCCGGGGGGCGCGTGTCCCTGCCGGCGGCGCGGAGCTCCGGTGCCCTCCGGGGAGCCTCCGGGGGGCCCAAAAGTGCCCCGGGGGGCCCGAGGGCCGCTGGAGATCCCGAGAGCCTCCAGGGAGCCTGAGTGCCTCTGGTGGGCCGCAGAGCCTCGGGGGATCCCAGGTGCCTCGGGCAGCCCAAGAGCCGTATCCCAGGCCGGAGGTGCAGCCCCTTCTGCTTTGCAGCAGTTGGACGTTTGAGAAATGCACGTTGTCAGAGAGGTGGCCCAGACTCACGACTGCTTCTCCGTGTGTCTCCTTTCTCAGGGAAAAAGGTCTTTTCTGCCTTTTGTCGCTGTCTCTGAAGGGTACTGGCTGAAGGTTTGTGCCTGGGGAGGCAACGGTGGTGGGGAGGTTTTGCAGGACCTTGCAAGGAAGTGGTCAGCCCAGGCCGTAACGGCAGTTACGGTCCCAGGCTGATTCCCAAGTAGATCCTGGCAGCTTCCTGAAACCAAGCCAGACGCTCAACTGACTGAGAAATTGTTCACAAGACCCTTTCAAGTCATTTAATTGAATTCACTACGCATTCGTGATGTACGCAAGTCACAACACCTTATGTGAACCATACAAAGAGGCAGAACAGCCTCAGCCTTGTTTCTAACATATCACCCGCATACCACCACCAGAGCTGTATGTATGTTGACAGTCAAAGCAAATGTCAAAAAAATAATAAAATTATATTTAAAAAATGAACTGTGTAGCCTAAAAGGTTATTATTTATTCCTCCAGATGAGATTTGGAGTACCTTGTGGACAGCTTGCCGGTGGAAGGCAGCGTCCTCTCAGATTCGTGCCTGGGGATTTGTCACAAGTAGTAGATTCTTGGTAGCTACAAAGGGCTGTTAATGAGTAACGTTTCTATCAGGTGGATTTTTGTACTGTGTAATTTTTGTTTCTGTCAAGTGGATTTTATGATGGGCATGATTAAACATTGCATGTCAACACTGACTTGCCTTCAGGAAAATGTCAAGGTTTCCACAGAGCGTGAAGCTAGACAAAGTTAAGTTTGTCAGTTTCTGTGCTCCACAATTTGGTATTACCTTTTTATCCTTCATTAATTTCTGTTCCAGTTATCTCATTATGACAAAACAGGAGGAAGGTTTGCTAGATTTGATGGAGTACATGGCTGGATAGTTGTAAGATGGCCTTGACTCTGGCCTTGACTTTAAAGATCGAGCAAATGCAGTGAGGCTACCAACTCTCTATGTAGACTTGTGAAGCAGTAGCCTCCTCTTGAATTCAAGAGTTTCACCTACCACCAAATTTGTATTTGTTTCTTCATCTGTGATCTATGCCTTTGTTGACAGAAGTTGCCTTCTCTTTACGCAAAGGCTGCCAAAATAAACTCACTGTATAACAGGACACAGCTGATGATGCATTACTGAGATGGAGTCTACTATAAATCTCAGTTGAAGAGATATTCAGAAATAATTTGAGCAGAAGATAGGTAAAGTGTTTATGATTAAGGTGCCATACTGAAATCTAGGTTAAACTCCTGGATCTGTCAGAAGTTTTGTATGTGTCCTCGGGCAAGTTTCTTAATCTCTCTTGAGCCTGATAGAAGTACTTTCTTCCTCACTCTGTCTACATGGTCTACTCTAAGCTTTTAGGCCAGAGGACTCCCGTCATGAGTATAGATGGGTTCCTGTCTCTGTGGTGTTGCTACTATAATCTAAGTAATAACAGTGATCGCCCTGGAGGGCCAAATCCTGCAGTTCTTACATGACCGCAGTGAGCTTCAGAGGTCCTTAAACAAAGTAGTATTTGCTCCTCTAGGTCCCGTGTGCTGCGCCTTTGGCTCTAAGTCATTATTATTATTATTTCGATTATTATTTGGTACATGTTTTTTCTATTCAAAGGTTTTGAAATAATGTCAGAGCACTGTTGCAGCCTACTCTTGTGATGCTTTTGTAGTGTGGTGTTGAAGGTGTTTGGTTTGTGCCATGGTTCAGATGGAGGCATACAGGAGATGATGTGGGATGGAAGGAGCGGTTTCATCAGTGCTACTTTTTTGGATGAAGTCACTGAAGTGAACTGTCCCCCAAACTGCTCTGGGGCATAGTTTTGAAAAGAGCTAGGTGGAGCTGGCAAGGGCTAGGGAGCAAGTTAATGGTAAACCAGTGGGCCCGCTGCTCAAGTTTGCTCCCTGACCATCTTTGGTTACAATATAGCACATCTGTGTATAGACCAGTGTGGACTGAGTTGACAGAGGAAATGAACGCTTTGCTGGCAGACCACACCTCGGGTTCTAATGACGGCCCTGATCTTATGCATGCTGCCTCATACCATATGAGGAGCATACAGCTATTTGTAAATCTTTTAAAAGCACAGCGAAAAATTGAAAGCCGTTCCTAGATACTTGGGAATCTCAAAAAAGCAGGAATGGGCTTTTCTTTTGACAAGCTGCATCTGATGGTATACAAGCAAATGTGAACACCAATTAACTCTGAAAGACAAACATTAAAAATAAGATCTACTTTCAAAAGATGAATTGTGATGTCCTGCATGGCTTACTTGTCCAACAAATGCCAGCGATGGTTCGGGGAAGTTGATTTTCACACAAACATATTGCAATGCAGCATGAAATACCACTTCCTCAAGTGTATTGAGCTCTCAGCGAAGTAACCATGAGGTTCCCAGTGGGACAGTGTGTTTTTTCTGCTCATTGCTTGTCTGCACTAAAAGCGTGGTAGAAGCTGGTAGATCTCTCTTCACCTGGAGAGCCCCATCTCTTCATGAAATTAAATGCATATTGGGGGCGTTCTTTGGAAAAAGGCTGGTTGTTTTATACCACCCCTCTCTACCTCCCTTTCTTTTTCTCTTTCCCTTTGTGGCGCTCTGTGAGGAACAGGAGAGTGTGACCTTTGCAGTGAGCACATCTGTGCAGCTGCAGGCCCAACCTGAGCTGCAGACCCCCGCTTTGGGCTTTCCCTCCTTGCTGCCACAGCACATGCCGCAGCACATCCTCTGCTTACGCTCGACCCCTTTTATGCTTCCTTGGTGCCAGCCCTTGATAGCTTCCAGGCATGGGTTGGGTTAGAAGACTTTCGATTTTGCTGTCCCATTTGCGCAGAAATAAACAGTGACCTGTTGGACTTTCACGTGTTCTTATTACTGACCTATTAGTTTCCAGGATGGCGTTTTTTGCCTCTTTTCTCCTTTGTATAGTGCCCTCTCGTGGTCACTCTGAATAATACCTTTATCTAGCCACAGCAAACAAAACCTGCCGGCTCCATCGGTCACGGGGTCCTTCTCCCATGAAAAAAGGACACAGAAGTCCGAACTGCCAGCCTCGGTATAACTCACATGACTGTGCACTGCCATATACACTGAAAATACTACAGAAACGTAGTAATCGTGTATTTCATAACGTATTTTAAAAATATACATCAGTTTTGGTCTTATGTAACGCTCAACGTCCGTATTCTTTGTTGGTCATCGAATCCAGTCTCATTCCTAATATTCACTCGCAAAAATAATCTATCATTAGCATTAGTGTGGGAGAAGAAATGAAATATATGGTCTGTATATCAATATATATGTGCTGCTGTGTGAAAATAACTACAGTATAAAGGACAGACGTCTGATTCTGCCACAAAATACTCTTTTAGTAAGCCTGATTAATAAAAGCGATGCTTTTGCAGATGCATAAAGAAGAAGATTCCTTGTCCCAAATATTTCAGTCTAAGTTAGATGCCTAGGAGGAGATAGGCAGATGACTTGTCCGGAGGACGGTATCATGTTAAGATAACTCCCTAACAATTCAGTTTCCATAAGGACGCAACGAATATTTGCTCTAGGTGCAGGTAATAATACCACAAGTCAGCTTTCCACACTTAACAAAATAGGCCTGAAAATCATGAGATAAAAACATTCCAGATCTTATTTGGTTTCTGGTTTGTAGGCTTCAGGGTGCACCCAGATCGTGTTCTCAGGCTTTGCTCTGCAGCTGCTGGGGACAGAAATTAAAGAAGTGACAGCTGATATTTGCATGCAAAGCCCCAGGTCCCAAAGGCTTAACAAACCTGTAGGTGCTTTTCTTTTCTCTCCTTTCTCCAAGAGCCCAATGGGCAAGATACTAAGGGCAAGCTGGCTGCTTCTAGTCTCTCCTGGACAGCATGTCAGATTGCTGGCAGGTCTGAAAGGGACTGGCAGTGCCTGTTTGAAGACTCAGCAGCAACAAGGCATGAAGCTAGGGGAGACAGAGGTGGAGCTGCTGCCCTTTATCTTCGAGGCAACTCCTCCCTCTGCAGAGAGCAGAGGCAGACAGTCCCCAAGCAGGTGTCTTTGCTGTCAGCCTTGGGGCTGTCAAGCGCAGGCTCCGGCTCAGTGCGGAGGTGCATCTCTACCGCTGAAGCAGCACAGGGGCCCAGGTGAAACAGCTGAGACAAGAGGAGCAAGGAAACATGGAGCCAACTACGTAAAAGAAACAGCAGGTAGGGGGTTGTGGCATGAGTAGCTGATACATTTCCAGGTCCAAAAAATGAATAGTTGGGAGTTGTAGCACAACAGCTATGGATAAATAGAAAATTTATGTTAAAGGGCAGAAGAGCTCTGAATTTTTTAATTACTTGATTTTATTTAGGATATTCTTCTATTGCATATGATTCTCCTTGTTATCACTACATTCAGTAGTCTTGTGTGGTTTTAATTTATTAATCCCTGAGAAAAAGAAGAATACTATTGTCTTCCTTTCCAAATGATGCATAGAAAATAGCAGAGAAACTGAGCAACTGAATAGGGAATTCAACCTAGATCACTGCTTAGCAGCCTACCAGCTAGGTCATCTTTCTAGAAGTAACTTTAGCAGTGTTGTATGAGGATTTTTTTTTAGTAGGAAGAATGGAAAAAATTTAATTACCAGTTCCAAAACATATCTTGGACATCAGCCACCATTTATGAATGGGAACTGAAAAAAAAGGGGGGGGGGAAATGCCATGCAGATTTGGGGAGAGAAGGAGAGTATAGCACTTATTCCCTCTATTTTAATTTGTTGTGTTTATTTCCAGGTAGAATTCTGTTTTTGATTGTGTATTTAGATTTATTCTTATAGATCAATGGCAGTGAGAAGAGATGGCAGCAAAGCAAGGGTTTGTTGATGGAAAGCAAAATAAATTAACTGGGAGACGTGCTTAGCACCACTCTGCTTCTCTCTTTGGTGACCCATTAACAACAAATAATTCTTGTGGGAAAGGTGAATCCTCTCCTTACTTGGTTCTACTCCGTCTCTACAGTAAATCATTTGGAGGTAGTTACTTGTTACAGGAATGCAACTGTTCTTACTGCCTTACGGCAGATCATTTACTGAGTTCATCATTTGTTGTAGCTAATCCTTTGCTGTGTTTTGTTGGCTGACATTTGCTCTCAAGGGTTTGACAGTAGAAGCTGAGAATGAAATGCTGTGTAGGAAATGCATATATTTCCCCTTTTTTCCATACTTATCACCTTATAACTTTATTGCCAAGGTGCAGCCATAGACAGCCTCCTCTTAGTGCTTTAGTTATTCTGACTTGCTTACAGTTGGAGGGATCTGATGTTGCAGCCTTTATTCCTGAGAGCAGCTTTGGCATATTCACAGAAGTAGTTTGACTAACCCTCTTGCGGCCTCTTGGATGACTAAGAATAACTTCTTGAGTGTTAGAGATTTGGATTAGGGCCCCAATTCCTTATAATCAGAAAGGATTTTCAGAAACAACACCAGAGTGTCCATAAACTCCGTGGTTGAAGAGAGAATACCAGGGCACCACCGCATGGGTATATCGTGGTTTCATTGGAGTTCCCTCCCTGAACAAAGCATTAATAAAGAAATTCTTTCATGAGAGATACTCCACCCAGGATGTTTCAGGGTATGATTGCCCTGTTGTGTTTTGTTTGTGAAGGAGATACTGTTATTATTTACTACTGATACTGTGCCACTGGCATGTTTAGTGGTTTGTAAACACTTACGAAAACAGGTCCTTGAAGCCCTGAAGTGCTAATATGCTAAATAACTCTGAATAAAAACAAAACTGACAGGAAAGCCTGTGATTTAAAAACCTTTCCTCGGTTTGGTGAACAATTGCTATTATAACTAATCCCACTGCGGGATTCCCGTTGTTTGAGTGGGATTGCTTTCTGTAACCAAAGGCAGTTGGTTTAGTTGTGTATCAAGTTACTGCCACGTTTTTTCCTCGTTGCTACTTTCAAATAACAACATATTGTGATGGGGCCTGAAGTAAAGGATTGTGACTTTAAATGAGTTGAGAAAGGTTGGGAGGTTTACAATCTGCTGTGCAGTTGCAGGAGAAGCCCCAGAGAAGCATGCCATTTTTTATTTCAGTTTTAGCAGTGTAGACCTGGACTAACTAAACTTAAGCCCATTGTGTAACTCCAGTTTTACCTTATAGAGAGTGAGAGCAGAATGGGGACCAGCACCGCTGCCAATTCTTTGATTCTGTCTTTTCAGAATAATCTTCTTTAAGTGTTATAAAAGGTCAGTCTTTTGCTTGAAAGCTTTGTCTTTATTTGTGCTTGATAGTAGTGGAGTTCCTATAGCATATATGAAGCCAGGGTTCAGCCCAGGAAGGTCCTTGCTGAGGCCACTGGCTTTCTTCTCAACTACTTTCTTCACAGCCACCAGCTGTGCTCTGCCCAAGTTGGCCCTGAGCCCTGGCAGCCAAACCCCCAGGAGGAGGAAGGATGTGCTCAGGGCACTTTCACTCATGCTGATTCAAACGCAGGCGTTGTGCCAGTCTTCATACTGAAGTTTGTATTTATAAGTGACAAAATGTTTTAAAAATGAAATTCATAATGATTATTATTTTTATTGCCTAGCCCACTTGCTGATTTCACTAGGGACCCACAAAGGAAGATATTTATTGAAACGGATGACGCTTAAGCCAAGGCTTATCTTGAAGCCTGTGGGTAGGTATTGTCTTAGTCCAAGCTAACAGAGAAAGAGGTATTAATTGGGCTTTGTCTTCATAGATAATTTGTCAAAGCTCCAAGAATAAGTTGCTGAGGTCAGTTATAACAGTACAAGCCAGCATTAACGGGTATTCTGTGTGCCCTTAATCTCGAATAAAAGAGATACTGTGTAGACAGTCCATAGGGAGAGTTTTTCTGGAACAGTTAATGCAGAATGCCTTATTTTGTTATTTTTTTCCGTGGAGCTGTGACCCCTTTAAGGGTTCGTGTACCTTGCAGGAAGTCTGTGTACTTCCCAGGTTTGAACTTAGTAGTTGTAATGTTTCTATGTCTCCAATACCTTCTGTCTCCTTCTCAGTTCAAATGCAGGAGTTAAAATAATAATTGACATTAGTGGGAATTGGAAACGCCCATCAGGTGGAGGACAGCAGCTACCTACTAAGCAGGCAAAGAGTCAGGACACGAAGGTAGGGCAGGGCCGTGAAGATAGCTATCTGAAATGCTGAAAACAACAGCAAAGCCTGGTCACTCTTGCTTTAGCTCAGCTTTCTTACATATGTCTTTTAAAGCTGCTTGAAGCTCCAGTGGCATTATGCAGTGGAGTCACTGGTACTCCAGAAGGCACTACTAGTGAAGGGCAGTGTGCTTTGCCTGTCACTACTTTGAAGAAGGATCTGTGTCAGTCTGCAATGAGCAGCCTTGGCAGGTCCTCCAAAATGTTTTCACGTACTGACAGCTTCTACAGACTCTGTCATGACCACTTCGGATCCTTGCACATATCTCACAAATATTAATTTGGGTACGTCAGGAACTCAAAAAAGCGTAGCACGGAAACACGTCCGATTCATAGTGGCTGGACATCACTCCTAGAATTGGCCCAGCTCCATTCAGGTTATACGTGCCTTGTAGTCCTGTCCGTGTCTGCAGCACATACTGAAATACACGCCTAAGCAAGGGTCATGGCGAGATTTCGCCTTCCCATTGTGAAGCCTGAGGTGCTGTAGTTTTGGTGCTTTTCATTCCTGAGGTACTTTAGATTAAATCTGTCTTAGGTCTATCTAGGTGTGCTGCACTTGCACCTCCTGTGAATGTGGCTCTTAGAGAAACCTGTCTGACGGCTGGGAACTGTTAGACAGGGGGACTGGAGCATCTCTCAGATGAGGAAAGGCTGAGAGAGCTGGGCCTGTTCAGCCTGGAGAAGAGAGGACTGAGGGGGGATCTGATCGATGTGTACAAGTATCTGAAGGGAGGGTGTCAAGAGGATGGGGCCAGACTCTTCTCTGTGGTGCCCAGCGACAGGGCAAGAGGCAACAGGCACCAACTGAAACACAGGCAGTTCCACCTGAACAGGAGGAGAAACTTCTGTGCTGTGAGGGTGACAGAGCAGTGGAACACATTGCCCAGAGAGGTAGTGGAGTCTCCTTCGCTGGAGATATTCAAAACCCACCTAGATGTGATCCTGGGCAATGTGCTCTAGAGGACCCTGCTTGAGCAGGGAGGTTGGACTAGATGATCTCCAGAGGTCCCTTCCAACCTCAACCATTCTGTGATTCTGTGAACAAAGCTTAGTGGACTGTATGTCAAAACTTCAGCTGACGTTAATTGATTTGTGTCAGATGCATATGGATTTTGACAGTATTTGAAAAACCTCGCATGTATCCATCTTCTTTTCTCCTTTAAAATTTAGTTTTTGCCAATAGTTTATGTGTACAGGATTTAATCATCCTTTAAAATCTCTTTACTCTCTAAATCTCATTTTCTAATTGAGTGGAGTTTGGCCAAATGGAGTTTTGAGCTTTGGGCACACAGACTGTATTTTTTCCTGTGTTCCGTAACTCTTATACAGGGTTATATAGTCTAGGGACAGACCTTAGTTCTACCTTTCCTGTACTTGTCTTAAATTTAAAAATGAGTTAATTTCCTAGTGCTGACAGTCTGAAACTTTCCATGACTTACAGAATTCATGTGAGAAATGCATTAAATAAAGTAGGAAAAAAATTAGTAACTTTTCCTGAAGGTTTCTGCATCTAAATGTTCACATGACATTTATTTCCAATCATTCTTTGCTGCTAGATTATCATGTTAACACCATTAAATATAATAAGCTCTATTTAAATGTCTGCATCAGGAACTACACTTTTTGGATCAGTTCTTATCTCAAAAATAAATAGTATGTGTATTAGTACCATACTAGCTGTGAGCAAACACATCAATACATAACTAAAGCTAAGAGTAAGTGATGAAAAGAAAAGTGCACTCTATTTGTACTTTATTGTATGTAAATTGCAGTTTCATTTGTGGTCAGAATAATAAAGAAATCCCAATACTTCTGCTTGCTGCAGCTTTGTATGTCCAGATGTAGAGGCCCAAGTGCAGAGAGCTGCTGCCTAGGAAGGCTGCAGCAGCCTGACTGGGGACTCTGCGTTCTGCTCCCTTCTGCATGGGGATTTCCATGATCTCAAACCGTTCATTTGGTCCTGGGGCGTCTCTGTTTCCACGTCTTCGTCTTGGATGGAGGTGGCACTTCCATCTCTTTGGAAGAATTGTGATAAATTATGAGATGCTGAACTGCTATGGCCGAAGATCCACCTAAGCATATAAGCATTATGTTTCCAGAGGAAAAACATCTAGTGTCTACTTTCAGATTTTACATCGATGCTAATAACTGCTTTCCCTAATATGAAGTAATGTAAGCACAGCTTTTGCACTATTACAGTAACACATAAACTGTATGTACATACATTGTGACGTTATGTTACTTCTGTTGAGCAGAATCTTGCTTCAGCTTCAGCCATGTGTGTGTGTGACTGCACGGTTACATGAGATTGCAAAGGTGTATTTTGAGAGCCTTAGGATTCAAGCTTAGCTCTGTGCAAAGAAATACCTAAGTGCATTTACAGCCTGCACGTTTTAGAGCTCCGTCCAGGTCCATGGGCCATCCCACACAAACCTGCTTGTAGAGACCTTGGTCTTTACGTGAAACCTATTCCCATCGTTCAGAGGTTGCCCCTGGCCTGTTTCTGTTTCCTTGTTTTTTTCTCTTATACTGTTAACTAGGAAAGGTTTTGTATAAAGCAAGCCGTGCAGTAGTATGAGGAATGCCATCAGTGTGGTATGTCTTTGAAAGGCAGTTCAATTTGTAATATATGGCTGAGCTGTATATTGCTTGCACAGAGGGCTGTCTCTAAGCGTGCTATCAGTATTTATAAAAGAAATGACAATCAACTGGCAGGTCTACTTTGGAAGAGTAAATAGGTCTGCTGTTAATCATTAGCTTCAGACTTACTGGGAAACCTAAGAAGGCCTGAAGCTCAGCCTTCCAACCCATCAGCACCAGGTACTCGAGCAGAGTTGCCTTGGATTTCCAGACATCTAGTAGGCGGGCCTACTGGGCTGGTTGCACGTGCTCAAGTACATTGATTTATGTAGTTGCAAAAGTTCAGAAATCTGAGGTTCACATATATGTGTGGCACACAGGATATATCTCCCTATTTCTGAATAGGATTTCCCAGACAGAAATTTAGGAGCCCAGAACTTACTCCTGACATGTGATGTTTTTGGACTGAGACTACATCCACCCCTGCAAAACAAATCAGAATCTTTCCATGCAGAATTATACCCCTTCCACGTATTAGTATCTACTAATGCTAATAGAAATTCCTATTAATGAAGTCATCTCAGTAGAGATATTAATTGCTACTAGTCAGAAGTTATGTGGCACACTTTAATGATGAAAGATAGTCTTCCTCTCCATTGCATCATTCATTTGTTTTGCTGTTACTGGATAGTATTGGTAGGTAGCTTGTGAGTATTGACAGCGTAATAAAGTGCAGTACATGCTTTACGCTGCACATGGGATTTTGACCTATCATTTATAGCCTGTGCAGAGAGATTGTAAATCTGTAAAACATTCTCACATTTAGAGCTTTCCCCTATGTTGCACTCCCAGTAGAGGACAAGGCAGGGAATCCAGCCCACTAGCTGGAGAGTCCCTGGCCGTTGGGACGTTACTAGTGGTATTTTAACTTCGTTCGCTCTTGTTGATCAGCTGCCTAAAGGACTAAAAGCTTTCATATTCTAACTGTTTATAAGCACAGTAAGAAAATGTATACTTATAACCTTGTTTATTTGTTCCAGTGGGGCTGAAATAATATTTTAATTGTTAAAGCCAGGGTGGCTGCTAAGGGAAAGGTTTATTGTAACAGCAATGTTTTGTGACTTTTTTACAGCTTGAGGTGGGTGCTTAATACATTCTTAGCTCCTGTGAGCTCAGTTTGCTGTGCTTCGTGCTTTAAAAATCGTAACTTTGCGGAAACAGTCATTGAGCTCTTGATTTCTGAGCTTTCACTGAGAACTCTGGATTCCTGAGCTGCCGGAGCAGACCGAATGTATGCGGTTGCCACGAGAAGGAGCTTTGTCCTTGCCCTGGCAGCTCCTTACAAGATTTCATAGTTGCCTAGGTCAGAAGCAAGTGTCATCCTGTGCTCTCGCCTGGGGGAACAGCCAAGGGTTCAAAGGGGAAATGGAGTGTTGGACTCGGTGAAGGAAAACAGCAGCTAGAATAAGAAGTCTGTAGTAGGGAAATTCATTGTATATAGTTTAATATAAGGAGTTAATGCTTTGGGGAAAGCCAGAGGTGATTTTAGCCACAGCACAGAGGGAGCTTAAGCTAAAAAACTGTTAGACACCGAAGACGGTATGAGTTACAGAGTGGAAAGGTGTTCATCACACAGTGGGAGTCTAGTGATAATGTTTCACGTATGTTGATAAAATCTCATTGCCTTTGTGGATTGAGTGTAATGAAAGTACACATCGCTGCTGTTAGGCTTTCTCGGAGCAAGTGGTCAGTTTTAAGTTAAGTGGGTAAAACCCTTGAGCGGAGGTAATGCAGCACTGCGCTTTGTTTGCGGTCAGTGTCTATGTGCGATGAGAGGCTGCTGCTCGTCCTCTGTGAGGTTCCACAAGAACTGTATAAATATAAATGTAATAGTGAATTAAACAAAATGACTGAGTCAGATTTTGTGATTTTTCTACTTTTTAATTAAAAAGAAGAGAGGGGAGAAGGGACGAATTTATCCCGTGAGCAGATAGGGTGGAGCTTCGGGAGGGGGAGAGCCCGCATATTCCCTGCTGTATCCCTGACGCACGCACGTGGCAGGGCTTAACCTTGCTCCCTGACGTCTAGTGTCAGTAGAGTGCTCTGGGGACGAAATGACATGAACTGTTTGTAGCTATCTGCTTAAGTAACGCTACTTGCTGCTTGAAAGTGTACTGGAAGGTGGGTATCAAGATTATGTGCAGGAGTGGGATCTTTCCATGTACAGTACCTCTGTCTCGAAAAATGTACAGTGTGGGAGAAAAACCGAAGGGAAGATTAATTCTCTTTTCACTTTCTCCCCACGTCTTTCACCCGGTTTTTTATAGCTTCAGAATCCAAATATGTGGGAATAATTGTGAACTGACAACTTGATGCATTCCTCAAACTGGGATGGAAAACATATCCCGTAGAGTTCGGTGTTGGACTGTGAAATTTTTGCTGTTTACGTGAAGGTGAACCTTCCTTGGCATGTTCAGTTGTCCCTTTCCACCCAGAGGGGTCTACCGGGTGACTCCAGCGGCCTGATCGGAAGCCTGTTGAAGACAGTGAAAGTCATTTTATTAATTTCTTTGGTATTTGGGTCACAGTCAGAAGGGATCGCTGAACCAGGACACTCCTCAGGCTTTCTCGTTGGGGCATGTACGCTTTTGCCCTTACACATCTGCAGTTTTATTGCTTAGATACTGAAGCAAATATGTCTTCGGTAGGCAGCTAAGTGTGTTAATTATAAAATCAATACATAATAAAAAAATGACAGCAGTAGCGATACTAATAAAACGTATAAAGACTTAGAAAACAAATATATGTGGGGGGAGGGTAAATGAAATCTGACTGGTTGATAAGCAACTATCTAGCAGGTTAGAGTCGAGCATTATTACCAACACAACATTTTGTTAATCAAAAATAAAATAACCTCTAAGCATTTTGGCATGGGGAGGCCTTAATTTTCCAGAGAAGTATTGCATGAAATGCTTAATTTTATAAATGTGAAGGCCAAAGAAAAATAAGTGGGTTAAGGCAGTTAGATCTGTATACGCTGTCGTGGCGCATACAGCCAAAACACTAGAGTCAGTCTTCCTTCCTCTCTGATTCATATACGTATGCATAATGTTTTAAATATAATAATGAGGCTGACCTGGTTTATTGACATTATCCAAACAGAAAACAGTGAGAAAGAAAAATAAATAAAAGATTGCTTTAATGTAAGTAAAAAAATTCCAGCTACAAAGAATGAAGACTGCCTTGGAAAATTGGCCTATTGTGTGTCTGACATACTAGGAAAGAGTATCTTGGCTCTGTGAATGCTCGTTTCTCTTCCTGCTAGGATTAACCTGCCATGGAAGCTTCCTGGGCCCCGTGGAAACCAGGACGTTGTTGTTAACTGCTGTTGCATGTTTATGTGAAAGGGTGGATAGTAATTTTTTAAAAATTACTTCAGCTGTAGTAGTCTGTGCTATTGTCACTACTGTTTTCCCCCTTTTATAAAAAAGATGGCAGCTTAAAAGTGTGTCTTTAAATAATTTTTATAAAATTACAAGGAACATGTAAGCAAGACAATGTTCTTGCATATGCGTTTTAGAGCTACCTGTGGCTACGATAACAGCCACAGCGTTCTAGACAATTAAGTAGTCATGTAAAGTGGGGTATAATGTCTAAAGCAGCAGGAAGGTGGTAAGGTGAAGAAGCACAAAGTTAGGAAATAAACGGTTCTTGGGTACTATTTTTTAGTATCTCAGCCTTTCCTCACTGGCAGAGTGAGGAATATAAACAGAATAAAGACCTAAGTTTGTTTTAGGTCGCTGCCTTTGCAGATCAACTTCCCTGCTGTAGCCGGTGTCGAATGCTTTTTGGCACTGCTTTATATGCAGCGCCTTCAGACAGGGAGTGCTTTGATCTGGTGAGCTGCGTCTGCTTGTCCTTCCCCAGCGGGACTCCGCACGCTTGGTGATGGCCGCGTATCTGTTCCCTTGTCTTGCACGTGGTAAGAATCATTTTGGGCCAAACGCTGCTTCTCCAGAAATCAGTGGGAGTCATAATTTTTACTTTGGCAATATGGGATTGAGTCCTCTGTCCCCTGCAAACAGCAGAAACTTCCCAAAAACTTGCTTGGCAACCCATTTTCTACTGCCTTACACGCTTGACTTCTGCTCTTCACTCAGCATGAGAATGGTAGAGAAAATAATTTTCTTCTTACAGTAGCAATAGAAGCTCCTTATTATCATAACAGGAAGTGGCAGGTAGAGACTACAGCTCTTTTGGCAAGATTTATGATAACCCACATGAAAGTCTTAACACATGCAAACGTTTAGGTTGGCTTTTCCCTAGAGATCTCTATGTAAGAAATGTTGGGACGCACTGATGCCAATAAGGAAGAGATGTTTTTAAAAACATTGCAAAAGACTCGCTCCCAAATGATTCATGCGCTGAGATGTTGTGTGGGATGATAGATGGGAAAAGCAAAGGAGGAATGTTGAGTGAGGTCACTCTGGATTGCTGCCTGCTCTCGAGTCGTCGGTATGTCAGCCTGGGAGCGGAGCTGCCTTAATCCTGCAGGATTAAGTGATGCCTGGCTCAGGGGCGCTTTCGCCAGCCGCAATCATGTTGTCTCCTCCCAAGACGAAGTGGCTCACAGTGTCTAACGTGACTCTAGAGAAACAAGTAGGAAAGAGGGATGGAGCAGGCAGGGAGGTAGGATTAGTATGTTTGGTGTAGAGGGCATGTAGGTGTTTTGACACTCCTTCAGAGCAGTGTCTCAATATGTAATTTGCCATTCGAGTAACGATAGCGCTGCCTCAAAGGCAAGGTCATGGCAATTCTGACTGCAGAGCCCACCTGCTGCTGCAGTTGTTCCTGGAGATGGGCTTTCCTTGCCGATCACAACTGTCGTTCATTGGTATCGTGAGGGGGCGCGTGGACCTGACAGGGCCGGTCTGTAGTGAGATGATGCGGTTTGGCTGGGAGTCATTGCAAATCGGAGATATTTGATAGTTGTATGATATTATACACTTATTTTGTATCGTATTCGTATGAGTCTGTACTCACATAACTGTATATATATGTAGGGTTTCTATATGTGTGTGGGTGGGTGTGTATAAATGGGCACAAGCACTGTGAAGGGTTTGTTTCGTGAGCTGGAGATGATAGCACAATTCATAAGCAGCAAATTCCCAGATAACGAGTACAGAGAGTGCCAGGCATGTGCCAGTAAAGACCTTACATGTTTGGTTACATGTCTGGGCAGGGTTTTTAATACATCTTTGCAGTGGCTGGAATGCTCGCGCCATGTCCGATATGGTAGATGCTAGAGTAAGGGGATTTTTGGTATTTTTTTCTTCTATATGGAATGCATAAATTTAAAGCAGAGAGATATTAATGTAGAAATAATGTAAGAATCACCACAGTGAGAAAATGCCTTGAAGAACTATCCTAGGAAAAATTATGCTGGAAGTTTAGTAAGATAGGGAACTCAAGTGTATTTTTGTTTTCTACCAATAGATGGCACTATACTAAACATGATTTTCACCGGTTCTGGTTGAACTGATGGCTTCCTCTTAAAAAAAAAAGATTCCAAAGCTGTCCTGAGATGTAAAATGTATCTACTTTATTTAAATTATCTGTTTACATCTATGTTGATGAGACATAAAAAGATTGCAGGGATGGGTTATAAGAGATCTTTCAAGACTTCAGCAAAACGGCTATGTGCTTGTTTTCCAGGCCATCGCTGCGGCTGCAGCCACTCCCGAATACTTCATGCCTGGCTCGGCGTGCTTTCACTCCTCCTGATAGCTTGGATCCCCTGTGCTAAGGCCACATCAGTGAGGTCACGAATTTGGCACTGGAGAGCACGTTGTTCATCTCCTTCTCCTGTTTTTTATTACTGGGAAACTGTTTTCCATGCTGCAGATGGCATTTACTGTGTTTCATCACTCCCACAGTGCAGAAGTATCTGTGATGATTAACATTTTTGCTTTTGTAATGCGTAAGATTATTCCAAGTGTCTAGTACTTGGGCATGTGTTCGTCTCCTAGGGAAAGGTTCACTAACGTACCAAAAATGTCTCTGTCCTACCCTGCTATTCTTCAGATGCCATCAGATGCACAGTGGGTGCACCTGTGAACAATATACTCCATATCAATTCCAGATAGAAGTACGTACGTTTCCAGACCAGACATTTAATTTTAAGTTTGTTCTGTGAAGTAATGTTATCTCAAAGAGAGAATGAGAGATTTTTGTTTAAATTGATAAGTGAAATAATACATGGTCTCTAAGACCGTCTTTATTGCTGCGCGTGGGTTTTACCGCAGATTAAGATGAAGGATTTACGTGAAAGCCTTGTTAAAATGTTGATATTACATCTGCAGGCTGTGCACAAAGTCTTACTCTGTTGCCATCAGAATAGGCTGGGGTGTGGATTCGCCACCTCTGCATCTGAACTTCAGGCATTTGTATATTGTAATTTGAAAACAAGTAACTTTGCATGCAGCTGCGCTATTCAGACTTCTTTGCCACTACACGTTATTCTTTTATGTCCAGATAAACAGTTCATTCCTGTGACCACTTGGTGCAAGAACAGAATCTGGTCCTGGACAACTTCTTCACTTCTAGCCACATCCATATTGCTTGCTCAGTCTTTGCATCTGCTTGGCAAAACATTCATATTCATTATAAGTTGGTTATATACATATTAAACACAGGCAAAATCACTATGCAGCAAGGAAAGAGGAAAATGTGATAAACTTGTTGAACATGTCACGTGAATACCTGTGAGCTGACTTCCACATTTATTTTTCTGCTTTACACTGGGAATGTGGGGTAGGCGTCCCACTGTCAGCACCTCAGCGAGTTTCTTGTTGAAAATCAGAACAATCTTACTACTTCTGCTTAAATGAATGGATAAATCTTTCAAGAAATGCTTTGTCACAGAATTGTTTATTTTAATTGGGTTATTGACTCAACTTAATCTTACTTTCAATTAGTTTTAAGATGCGTATGAATTATTACCTCAATTTTGCAAGGAAGAAGGATACACTTATTTGAGGCAGGGAATAATGTAAGCATATGACTAGTCCAGTTAAGCTAGTCACACGATCTCTTTGATGAGCTGGATAATTCTGCTGTCAGTGAAATCTTTCGTGTGATAGCTGTGAATTGATCATGTCCCCCTGTATTCTATTTTAAAGTCATATTATTTGCAGAAATTTATTGTAAATATTTGCATGGAAAACTGGAAGAGTTCCTAATAATAAGTCCATACTATCTAAAATGAGTTAAAACTAATTTTTTTTTTTTGCCTTTATAGAAAACTTCAGAAGAGGAAGAAGTCTGAAACAGGGCTGCCGGGAGTGACTGGAGAATGGTTTGAAGAAATACAAAGAAAAAAATTTCAGAATAACACTGATGTCAATAGAATGCTGAGACAACCACTAGAGCATCAGCTACAGAAGAGCAAAAAGACCAGTGAGTTGCATTTTTCCAGTTTCTTTCCTGTATGATAATGGTCACCAAAGCAATGTCTTAGAGTATTTTAGAGTTGAATAGCTAAGGAGTTTCTTTAATTGCATTGAGTTCTTTCTCATGTAAAAGTTTTGCCAAAAATATGTTTTCAAAATGAGTATGTTTCTTTAAGCAAATTCTGCTAAAAGCATAGCTATGAGTCACAATACACAATTCTTGATACTCTTATCCTATAATTTCCGTAAGTATAGTAAATATAGTGATTGGTTCCCAATTAAAGCAATAATACTTGCTTCATACAAAAACTCTTTTTGTCTACCTAATTTTCTTAAAGGAAACAGAAGTACCTGAATGACATTTGGAATAAGCAGGTAACATGGGTTTGGGTGAAAGAGGTTTGACTGTACTGGCAGAAAACTCGCTGATAACGCTGGGCTAAAGCTGTGCCAGTGTTGATTGTGAGAGTGGCTGACACAGAGCCTGGAAAGTTCGTGTGACTGAGAAGCAGCTATTGGAGATCTCATTTCACGGATGCTGTTGCTCATCCAAAATGAATACATGCAAAAGCATGGTATCGTTGCCAAAAATGGCATACATACTTTCTTTTTCATCTTCATCCATATTTCATGCATAATATATGCTGTTATTGCATTCACATTTCTGCATGCTTTTCATTTAGCTCTTCCTGTTTGTGCATCACAGCAATGCAAAATCACGTAAAAAGAACAGTACTTCCAAAAAAAAGCGAAAGATAATTTTCTTAAAACTACAGACCTACATAAAATAGAGATCTGTTTCCTGCCCTTTTTTCTGCCGCATTCCCTCTAGTCTGCAGCTATCTACTATTTTCCTCTTTCAGAGTTGGTCTAGCTAATGCATTATCTAACTCTGTAATTGCTCTCATCTTGTATTTGACTTTTAAAGCTGCTATTTCTATTCCAGATCTGAAGAAGGGGTTGAGTGCCTCAAAGGCTTGTCTGGTATTTCCAACTGTATGAGTTGGTTTAATAAAAGGTACTGCTTCTACCCGCAAGCCCTGTCTTACCTACGTCCTTAGACCATCGTGGCTTCGGCAGAGGGTTGTTAGAACGCTCCTGCTGTCACCTCCACTACTGCCGAGTCCAACAGTACCACCAAGAGGTTAGGTTCTGCAGGGGGTAAAGGATGCAGCATCTTGTAATGCACCATGATTATCACTGACGTGAAAGCAATATATTACACATGAGTTTCAAATCACGTGACATGAATTATTCATTTTATTGAGGACGAGATCCAAAATGCTGCCTCTTGCTGTTTATATCAGTGACACTTTGCGTTCATTTCTGTTTTGTGTTCTCCTGTGGTCATTGGATAAGGCATTCTCAGGCGGTTGTATTCTTTCAGACATGTGGTTTTTAAATGAAAAAAGAAAAGATGCAGTGTCTTATTCCTGAGTGAAGTCTTATTTCCTGATATCCTCCAGTTCCTTGTGTTTTAATAGCAGAACCCACAGATCATTTCCCTAATCTGTGAGCAGTACTCATTCGCTCATTCACGCTGTTTGTTAACTGCTTTTACAGGCGGGCGAGGTTTATGTTCCATTTGAAGAAATCGAATCATAATCTTCCCAAAGAAATCATTCATTTTGCCTTTAAAATAGTGTTCTAATATGTAGTTTATAGCAGAAAAAAAGGCACTCCATTGCACCGAAGTGGCTCAGGGAATCCTATTGTAAAGAGTTCTATGATATTCAAGACACCTTAGTCTGAATTAGTTATGTACTTTTATTACAGGCCATTAAACCATTGCATATTCAGGGCTGTAGTATTTATATTTCTTACAAAAGTGAAAAGGAAGTGACTCAACAGTGTGAGTGCCTCAATTTTCAAATGTCTACTTTGCATATATTTTTAAATGGTTCTGGTTTTCAAATGATTGAGAGCTAAATGCTTTCTGAAAATCAGCCTCGTTTATCTCACACACATCACCCAAACACAAGTACTTTTTCAGACTTTAGACCTGCTTATTTTCCTCTTAGTCTTCTAGTTAGCCACTAGAAACCAGCATATCACTTAATCTGTCCAAAAATGTCAGTAAAATCGGATTTTTCTGGCATCCAAGGTAAGTGAAAGAAAATGACCTGTGAAGATTTAACTTCTCCTGTACCTGTTAATACTGTATTTAATAAGACCTTGAAACAAATCAAATTTTTGTACTATTTTTAGATCACAAAGAATTTAAAATGTCATCCTGCACAAATCCTCAAGCACAGAAGAACACTTCAGCTTCGTTTTTGGGCTTCAGATCACCTTTTGCTTGGCTTTTCTCCTTTAGAAAATCAAGGAAACATCAGACTCAGAAGCAACCACGGTGAGCTTTAATCAAAACATATGTTATTTCTAGTTTAAAAAAAAGTATATGAGTTGTTCTGTTTATTGCTTAGAAAGTCTCTTAACTTTCACCTCACCAGGAAGATGCAGAATTTATTTGGTCATGAAATGAGAGATTATCTGTTATATATCAGAAGAACAAAGACTAACTGGAAGTGGCAAGTAGTAGTTAAGAGTCTTGTGGCTAAATCTCATTTGTTCAGGTTCTGCATAAAGGCTTAAAGTGTATTAAAGTCCCTAAACTTCACAGGGGCTGCATTTTATTTATTTATTTTTTTCACAAGAGGACGGGAGTAAGGCACATGGGGATCTGGTGCCCTATGGCTGTGATACAATGGGAAAGCAGAGTTTTCCCAGGCTGTGGCAGAGAGTATAAGCCCCAGGCAGGTCTACTGCCTCAGTTCCCACCGTTTCTAGCCCAGAGGCAGGCCTGGACCTTTAGCTCTAGCCAGGCAAACACGGTGGTTTTCCAGTGCTTTTGTCTTTAGTGCTTCATCTAGGCTTTGATTTCAACTGGATCTGTACCAAAGATGGTCTCATGAGCAGGGCTGAGCTGCTGTGTTTGAAGCGAGTGTACTTCTCCCTCCCCATCCGCAGGTTAAAGCCACTCTTCACAGGGAACTTGGGGCTACATGCAGGCTGATCAGGGTGGCTGCGTTTGCCTGACTTTTGTCCTATGTGGGTCTCTTTCCTAGGTTTTCCTTATTCTAGGAAACCTCTAGGTTTTCTAGGTTTTTCTAGGTATGTCAGCAACACCTCAATGAAATACTATTTTTTTTGTGTACGTCTTAGGGTAATGCTTGAGACTGGCATTCATTGGTAAAGGCTGCATTGTGCAGTGTTTTGAAAGCTAAGTATGAATCTGCAAGATCTATGGCACAGAGGAATTATTTTTTTTCCTTCTGTTTGTGAGTCTCATGCTGGTGTTCTGGTCCACGCCTGGGGCTCCTTGCGGTAGACACTAAGACAAGCTATTAATAAACAAAGAAGAGGAGTGCAAGCCTCTGAAGAGATGGTGATTAGTCTGGTAGGTAGGTTTTGTAGCGCAGCAGCTTGCCGGTTGTGGAGTGTTTATATCAAAGCAGAAAGAGATTTAAGGAGAGGTCTGAAGGGAAACAGGTGAACTTTGTGGATGTTTACTGGTAACAATTCTCAGACACAGAAACACAGCATAGATAAAAACCTACTTGCCAAGTTTTAACGCTGGGAAGCAGAACGTGCTCCATACACGTCATCCACTTCCTCCTTTCTCCCAGTACTCGGTATGCCTCTTGGGCTGGGACACAGAGTAGGGATGAAGGTGCATACCAGCATAGGGTTAGGAGGTCCCTCCTGCCAGGGAACCGTAGGCTGTCAGTGCAGAATAAAGGGGTACTAATGTAGCTGAGAAACAGATCTCAAGGGTGCAGTATGTTGACGTGAGATAAGGTAGCTCATACCAAAGTGAAGGTCAGGGCTTTGCTCTAGAATCTGAGCATTAACATTATTTCAGATTTTGAAAACGTAAAAAGGTAAATTTTGCATACTCATTGCATCAGCTTTTCTGAAACTTACTGATCTTGCTTTTCTACAAAAAATTTATCATATCTTAGATTTAGATGCCTTTGATTTCTTACAGAGCACAGCTTGAAAAATAAACAAATCAATCCTGACGTGTAATTGAGCTGATTGCTACATTTGCCAGTCACGCCTCTCCCTGGAAAACTTCCCCACCCTGTTTTAGGTGTTGCCGTGGCATGTGGTTTGCTTTATGCATAGACAAAGCATTGAAATGTTGTGCTTCTCATCAGGTAGAGTTATTCTGGAGAGTTAGTGAAATACAATAGGAGGCAGCACTATAAGTCATGTAAGTAAGCCTAACTGGCAGAAGCTTTAAAATAGGTAAATATTAATGGCTGTTTAGAGGGTCCTTTTTGGTACTGAAAAGACAGTTTCATCAGCTGTGGTGGTGTCCTGCTGTGAGAATAAATTATGGATGCTGCAAAAGAGAATATACTTATGTGGAGATACAGAAGATGCTAATAAGAGGTTTGTAACACTGTAGTTTGAACACTGTAGTTTGAACTTAGTGAAATGTTTGATCATTTTTGGTTCAACGTTGTTTGGTGTTCTTGAATTCGTTCTTACTCTTTTTTAATATGTAACTATGATTCATACTAGGAAAAATGCTGTCTAACTATGTTTTCAGCATACTTGAGTTATGTGTTTGTTGCTTAGCTGGCTTCTTAAGTAATACTGATAAGAACAGTATAAAAGAGAACGGATTACAATCTGACATTAGACAACTTGGCCGTGGCCTGGGGAAGACAAGTGCCGCAGCGAGAATAACCATTTGCAGCAGATTTTAACCCATAGGTTTATATTAGTAGCAGTAGTGATAGTAGTGGAGTTGTACTTTTAATCTTACATTCTGTTGCTGTCAAATAGTACATACGTATATAAATATAAATATTTAACATGTAACTTCTTGCTTTTCTAAAGGAAGTGGTATTTTTTCTGCTGGAAAATATTTTTGAACTCCAGAAATAACTTGACACCTTCTCTGTTTATGGATGATAGAGAGAGTGTGTGTGTGTGTGTGTAAACATTGCGTAATAGCCTGAAGTAAAAAAGAAACTAAATTACCTTTTCCTCAAGTTAAGAAATATTTCTCTGTAAGTGAAAGAAACCTAAATTTCGAAATGATGAAAAACTTGAAAGACTTCAGAAAAAAGAAGGAGGCGGATTAGGAGGTGGAGAGATTGGCATGGGGAGAAGATTAAAACAGCCTTGTAAAGAATAGCAGGGAGGAAGATAAAGGAGGATGCAATGACCAATTATTTTTGAAAGAACAGTGACAACAAAGACGTGGAGGAATTTAGAATAATGGCAGAGGTGAAATGAAAACTTCATTTTTGCCTAGATTGTCAGAAAACATTTCTCACTAAGATGTCGACTTCATGTAGCTTCCTTGCACAGAGCAATTAACTCTACACCAAGCACAGCATCAGGTGGGGAGAACTGCAGAGAGTAGCTTTGAACAGTAAAGCTGAGGTAGAGAGCATCTAACAGAGCTTTTGCTTTTTTGTTCAGTTTGTAAGTAAAATTGAGATAACTTTCTAAAATGCAGGATTTCACTGAACTTGGTTTGAAAGAAATCACTGCAAAAAAATCTGATATATGCATTTAATTCTAAATTTATGATGCAAGCATTAGAACATATTCAGCATTTTAAGGCAAGAGTTGCATACTTCTCTGGTTTCTGATTCCGTAAACCTCATTCACAGGGAGCAGTAACCCACTGAATTAATGGCTATTCATACTGAATGTTACAAAGAAAATTTAAGAAGTATGGATTCAGATTCTCTGGCCTGGTTCAAAGCCCACTGAGCTCAACAGGTTTTTTTTTTTCCATCGGTTTCAGTTGGACCCCATGTCGGAGAGGAATTTTGGTTTTAAAGTTCACAATTACAGAAGCAAAAACAAATTGCACCTTTCAACTGTTCTTCCCTGCCTGCAAGCACATTGCAAACAAATGACAAAGCACTTTAGGAGGAAAGGCTTGGCCGCAAAGAGCCTGCCAACAAGCCAGTTTATACTTGTTGCTGAGGCACAATAAAGTAGTCTACCTGAGCAGAAGAAGGTTTTAAGAGCTTAAGAACAAGGTCATTCAAAAAGACTTTGAGACAGGAATGAGTAGAACCTTCTTGCTCTACCTTGCTTTCCTTCGAGAATTAGCTTCCTGGGAAAAAAGGTTTCTGAGACAGGGCAGAAACGACAAGCACAAGTTAAGCAAGATTTCCTCCAGAGGTTTTCAGGCGACTGGGTTTATTTCTAAACTAAGGGTTTACAGGCTAGAATAAACTCAGTGACGTCAGACGATGTTTTTTTTTTCTTTAGTTTATTCTTTATATGTTGGAAAGTCACCATGTAAAACAGAATACCTCTTATATTCTGTGTTGTTTCTCAACTCATTCTAAAAGCTACATTACTCAGAAACACTCTCTAGCCAATTCTCTGCCAAACTCTTGCAGTCCTGTACAGCTTAGGAAAAAGTATAAGCCTTCTATTAGGTGCTAAAAATTGATAAATTAAGGCTGTTTTGGATGAGTAGAAGCAAGTTCCAAAGTTCATATAAAATAAATCTACCAACTGTCCCTCCTCCTCCGTAGGGGCAGAGCACAGCTCTGAATGTTAGTAGGGTAATGAAGGAAAGGAAAAGCAGTAGTATTTCAAATGCAGATCATTTATAGATTTATAAGTTATTAATTTCAGTTATTCATAGTACTTTGTAAGTTACTGTTGTTGCAAAAAGGAAATATTATTCTAATGCTGGATTTAAGCAATTACTCTATGGGTATTTCAGACATTGAGATATCAGTAAGTTAAGTTCATTCTTGACTGTGCAGCTAGAATATTTGCTAGTTGGCAAGGCCAAACAGACTGGTAAATTCCCCCAGCATTTGTTAGCAGGATTTTTTTGCAAGAGGGGTGTGGATTCTTCATTAAATAATCTTTTCAGATGCCTCTCAGTAGTTATTAAAGAGAAAATGCTAATTATTTACTACCTGAGAAAATCATATCATAAATTGATGTTTTAAATCCTTTTGCCTGCAGATATGACAGTTCTGCTGGCACATCTTCAAAAGTGGAAGAAATGGCAACAGTAAGTAGCTTACAAACTTTATTGTCATCTATGTTTAAAGCACAGAATTTTTGAAAACTGGACCCCTTTTTTAGGCTGTTGATATAATGTCTATTTAAATTGTATTCTTGTAGTTCTTATTTTAAATGCTGAATAAAACATCTGTGTTGTGAACCTGTGGGACTGAGTAGGGGGAACTTGCCCTATTAACTATATGCGTCTACGGGTAGCTCTGATCAGATTTCAATTCTCTCTTAATGATGAAATTACTGAATGGATAATTTCATAGGCCAAAATCATAACATTTTGGCAATTGCAACCAACGTACAAACAGGTCAAAACTCACTTTGAAAAAATAATGTATTTACTTTTTTTTCTTCATTTATAAAAGGGTGAAAAAGAGCAGCAGACTTGGGCAGGTAGTAATCTAGAGCCTGCTCCTGCAGCAGTTCCATGCTCAAATTCCCCTGCAATGTAAAATTTAACAGTATCACACAATGGTTGAGGTTGAAAGGGACCTCTGGAGATCATCTAGTCCAACCGCTCTGCGCATGTACGGTCACCTAGAACATGTTGCACAGAATTTTATCCAGACAGCTTTTGAATATCTCCAGGGAAGGAGACTCCACTACCTCTCTGGGCAACCTGTGCCGGTGCTCAGTCGCCCTCACAGCACAGAATTTTCTCCTCATGGTCAGGTGGAACTGCCTGTGTTTCAGTTGGTGCCCGTTGCCTCTCGTCCTGTCACTGGGCACCACGGACAAGAGTCTGGCCCCATCCCCTTGACACCCTCCCTTCAGATACTTACATGCATTGATGGAATCCCCCCTTGAGCCTTCTCTTCTCCAGGCTGAACAGCCCCAGCTCCCTCAGCCTTTCTTCAGAGGAGAGGGGCTCCAGTCCCCTCATCATCTTTGTAGCCCTCCGCTGGACTCTCTGCAGTAGTGCCATGTCTCTCTTGTACTGGGGAGCCCAGCACTGGACACAGTAGTCCAGGGGAGGCCTCCCCAGGGCTGAGGAGAGGGGCAGGATCCCCTCCCTCCACCTGCTGGCAACACTCTGCCTAATGCAGCCCAGGATCCCATTGGCCTTCTTGGCCACCAGGGCACACTGCTGGCTCATGTTTAACTTGTTGTCCACCAGCACTCCCAGGTCCTTCTCTGCAGAGCTGCTTGCCAGCAGGTCAACCCCCAGCCTGTCCTGGTGCCTGGGGTTATTCCTCCCGAGGGGCAGGACCCTGCCCTTGCCTTTGTTGAACTTCAGGAGGTTCCTCTCTGCCCACCTCTCCAGCCTCTCCAGCTCCCTCTGAAGGGCAGCACAGCCTTCTGGTGTGTCAGCCACTCCCCCCAGTTTAGTATCCTCAGCACACTTGCTGAGGGTGCACTCTGTGCCTTCCTCCAGGTCACTGATGAATAAGGTTGAACAAGACTGGACCCCGGACTGCCCCCTGGGGGACACCGCTAGCTCCAGGCCTCCAAGTGGACTCTGTGCCACTGACCACAACCCTCGGAGCTGTGCCCTCCAGCCAGTTCTGAATGCACCTCCCTGTCCGCTCGTCCAACCCTCACTTCCTGAGCTTGCCTAGGAGGATGTGATGGGAGAGAGTGTGAAAAGGCTTGCTGAAGTCCAGGGAGACAACATCCACTGCTCTGCCCTCATCTCCGCAGCCTGTCCTTCCAGCAGAGAAGGCTCTCAATCAGATTGGTCAAGGATGATTTCCGTTTGGTGAATCCATGCTGACTACTGCGGATCACCTTCTTGTCCTCCAGATGCGTAGTGAGGAGCTGCAGGAGGAGCTGTTCCATGACCTTTGCAGGGGTGGAGGTGAGGCTGACAGGCCTGTAGTTCCCTGGCTCCTCCTTCTTGCCCTTTTGGAAGGCTGGGGTGACATTGGCTTTCTTCCAGTCCTCCGGCACCTCTCATGATCTCCGTGAATCTCCGTGACCTTTCAAAGATGATGGAGAGTGGCCCTTCCCCCTTCAGTAGCAGGCCCACGTTTTCCCTAGTGTTCCTTTTGTTGCTGGTGTATTTAAAGAAGCCCTTCTTGTTGTCCTTGACATCCCTTGCCAGATTAAACTCCAAATGGGCCTTGGGCAGTAGGAAATTATTTTTTTGGCTGAATGTTCTGTATTATAAGTACCCACTTAATTCAAGCATAAAACAACACGTTTCTGATGTAATTCAAAGGTAGTCTCTTGAAAAAACAAATTTCCTCCAAGGGTGATATATGTTATTTTCTTAATTACTTTATTGCCCTATATGGCTAGCAACGTCTTTTGTCCTCTTCTATTGTATGGTCTAAGCACAGAGGGGACTAAGAAGGTGTACAGTATATAATCAGAGGTATAGAGAAGGTAAATTGGCCACCTTCCTTCTCTCATACTTCAAAAACAAAGGAATAATCTATATTAATGTATGACTGAGACAGGATCTGATCAGGATTCAGAGTCAGTTGGACTATTATATAAGTATTAAGAAAAACGAGAGCTAAAGTAGTCAGGGTTTGTTCTTAAAAAAGAGGGGAAAAGGTTCTGAGCTATCATAAATCAGCAGAGTTCAGCAGTTACCTGCATATCTACCATGTGAGAATGTGACCTAAGGGAAATATGGATGGGATATGAACCTCTATATCTTAGCACATAAGCTAAACTCAGACTGATGGAGAATAGGAAGACATTTTCTCCACTGATAAGGTAATTTATTTCAGTCCTTCAAGGTGCTATCTTACTTCCCATCATGAAGCTGTCTTTTCAGTGTTTTTCAGGAGTCCCTAGGTTAGGACTTGGAGAAAATGGCCCAAATGGTCATTTGTGATACCAATCAGAAATTAGTAACCTTTTAAAATCAGTGGATACATGCAAACATAATTTTAATTTTTAATTTTTTGCTGCTTTACAAAAAAAATTTATGTAATCAAACCAACGCTAATGAGCCTTAGCTGTAATACTTAAACAGTCTAATTGATTAGCTGTGAAAAGATAAAATGTTACAATCTGAAAATCAGCTGTGCTATTTGATTATTAATCTCTGTTGCAAGGTCAGTGTGAATTTTAAAATGTGCTGATGAAGGAAGAAGTGATTAGGAAAAATTAAGAGCTACTATGTGATAAGGATGCATATGGAGGAAAAAGGGTAACTACGCCCATTATTATAAGCTCATTATAATTAATGCATCTAAAACATGCTAGAATATGAGTACAAGATGAGCGTATCTCCTTATACATCAGTAAGAGCCTCTAAAATGCATGCAGTTTTACAAATCCTTAGTTACAGATCTTAATAATACATTACTTAATTTTAAAAAGAATTTTGGACCCGCAAAATGTGTACTGACCTCCGTGATTTTTATTGTGTGAAACTAAAATATGTTATCTTCAACTTTTTAACAGGCTGAAATATGTAATTCCCCAATATCAACTGAACCAAGTGGTCATTCTTCTGATGCGAACCAAGATGAATTGATGGAAAAAAGTACACAAGAGTGGAACGAACAGCTAGAGAAAGAGTTCTTCCGTGGTAAGTCTGTGTACTTACTCTGTTCTGATAGTATCGTTACCAGCAGTGACTGTGGCATCTGGTGTCAGAGAGAATTTTCTGCAAAAGCACAGACTGTAAAGATGTGGCTCATTACTTTCTAGTGCAGCGGCTACTTTTTTCTGACTTTGTCTGTCTACTGTGACCTTGAGTTTAAAAGGCTTTATGGCCTTTAGTTACCTTTGTGGGAGCCCCCATAGAGTCTAGTAGTACGTTGCTGGTTCATTTTTTCTTACTACTTGGAAGCAAGACAAGATCAGACTCAGATCATGGGTGTACAGAGATGTTCTTCCATAACCTTTTACAGCTCTATGCAAAAGCCTGACCATGAACATTGCTTCCTACCACCCAAAATTACAACAAGAGATCACAATTGGGATTGAAAGCTTGATCAGGAAGCAGTGGGAGAGTCAGCCGTGCTATAAGAGGAGAGCACTGCATGGTGAATTGTGGTTCCTCTGGAACGCATGTGCCCCTCGCTTTTGGGTGTCAGTCATAACTGTGCACACGCTTTCCTACTGACTTCATAGCTTGGCTGATGTTCTCAAAATGGAAGGCTCAGAAACAGCTGCTTTTTATCCTTACGCTAAACTGGCCCTCTCAGGAGTCCTCTCTCTTCTGTGCTGAAGAGAAACTCAGAAAAACAGAAACATCTAGTTTCTTTGAACCACTTTTTATTCCAACTATATATGCCTAACAATGTTTTCTTAATGAACCTGTACAATTTACACATATCTGTACTGACTGATTAGTGAATCTTTTTTATTTGAGCTAGGAAGTGCTGTAACAAAATAGCCATATCCATTTGTGGTTTAATCTTACGTGTGCTTTCTTCAAAATACAGAAAGAATGCAATTAGTGAATGCATAATTTTTTTTGCCAATAAAACACTTTAAACACATTACTGTTACGTAATCTTATGACTGAATATCTTGGTTAGCTGAGCTGTGAATGCTTAATTCTAGTTAATCAGACTGGTCTATAAATACAGCCTTGTTGCAGGCATGAATCACAGGTTGCTAACTATTTCATTACCCTTTTTTTTTAATCAAGAAAATGCCCTTTTCGGTAGTTTAGAGTAAGTAAGAAGTTACAACTCAGGGAATAACTTATTTTCTGAATGAGGCAAGCAGTGGACATGCCAGACTACTGAATATGATTATTTGATGGTATGCAGAATTCTGTGCGGGCCCTACAGTTACATCATAACTGTGCTCTGTCTGTACTCTGGGAACATGCAGAAAAGTCCGTGTTTGCTTACGAGCATACTGAATTCTTTTCAGTGAATTTTTTGCTTACAAACTGGAATTTTGGAAAGTTTTTCCTCTACATTTAGTTGGTGAGTATAAATTCAGACTTCAATTGTTAGGTTCTTCTTTTAAATAGCAGGAGGCTAGCATTTACATAAAGAACAGTTTTAAGATCAGTCATGGAGCAGTGCATTTTTTCCCTTGTAGTCAAGACGGATGACCGCTGAAAAGCCCTATGGATGAAGAATGTGGTTTGGGAAGGGTTATGAATGTTGAGAAGCTGACTCCTTTCACAACCAGTTGTAATTATTAATGTAGTACATGAAACTTTTTAATATAAATAGGCAGAAGGTTATTAAAGAAAACCAAACTAAGTTTGTCTTCTTTTTCTGTGCAGTTCTAGATGATTTGGATGACCAGCTGGCCCAGGAACAAGCCCAAAATCCTTTGGACAAAACAATTTCTATTAACAGTGCAACAAATGTGCAATACAATAATGCATTTCCTACTTCAAAGAGGCAGACTACTCTTAGACGGCAACACAGAAAAGACTGGAGTGACATGCCTGGCACATCTTTCCCAGATGGACTGAGAACAGTAAGAGCCAAAGATGAACACAAGATTTTCATCAGACCAAGGAAATTACACAATGCTTATATAAACTGGCACCCGACAGCTTTTAAAGAAGATTACAAATACAGTGATCCAGTT